>NC_079147.1:168789173-169089173 GCF_945859685.1 Eupeodes corollae | reverse complement strand
ATTAGCTATTGCAGTTTTTTTTTACTTAACTATTGTATATAAAACTTTCAACGCCACCTTCAGGCTATGGCGAACGTAATAAAATACAGCTTCATGATAATCTTCTTTTTATTATTGTAAATAATTATAGAATTGAATGTTATTTTCAAAATTAAATTTAACAAAACAAACACATTCAGCCAGAATGAATGAATCGACAACCCCGATTGTTATTCTATTCCCATTACCATAGAAAACCCCTCTTGAAAGTGATTCCAGCTCTTTAGCTATGTTTGACCTCCTATAGGTTTGGTGGAAAAAATATAATTCATTTTTAAACAGCGGGAATATGGAGAAACTTGATTTTTGTATTTTGGTTATTTTGTCAAAAAGATCTAAACAAAGTCCAAGCATAAGCTCTTGGAATTAATTTTAAAACACACCTGAACATTTATTTTTGCACTTTTTGATAATTGTCAATTTACTTGTCATGTTTGGCACAACTACAAGAAATTCAATTCAAAACTCTAATTAAAATGGAAAAACTACATGCAATATTCAATTCCCATTTTGTCCACTTTCACCTGTCAAATGCTGGTTGGCTTTCAATTCGGTCAGCTCAGTTATTTTGTTTTGATCCCATCAACACGCTCTACACAAAACTGCAATTAGAATATCTACTTTAAACTATTTTTACATGGCTTCTTGAAATTTTCAGTTTCTTATTTTGAATATTTTAAATAATACTAATATGCATTTTAAATGCTGTGCTAAAACAAAAGTCGAACAATCGACAAACAACACCACAGCTGAAAACACAGCCATCTTATTGTGCTATGACTTCGACTTGGAGCATATTTTTGAGTATCGGTATTTCGATCTAAGAACCCGTTTGTCTAGTTCTTAAAACGCATTGATTTGTGCTTTAAAATTGTTTTTTTTTTTTTTTAAATGTAAATTAAGAAATGAGTAGAATCCGCAAAACCAAATATTCATATTACCTAAATTTGATGTCAAATATTTTGGAATGAAAGTACTCAAAAATCCGTAAAATAAGTTATCCGTTTGTTAACAAATGTCATTTAATACTACCCCCTTATTATTAGAAATTCAGATTTAAGATACGTGTTAAGCTAGCCATACACGACAGAGCCGAAGATCCAAATGGAACCTAACTGATCTAAAATCGACCGTGTGTGGGAAACTGGTAGCTTGGGTTGGCTCTGCGATCCATATGGATTTTCAACTTATCCGAATAGTTTTGGATTGATCCCCGAATGCCACCATTGGTTTGGTTTGACAGTTCACTCTCTGCTCTAAACATAGAGGAAATATATTATCTCTAATACATTTAGAGGAAATATATTACCTCTAATACATTTCCTCTATGGCTCTAAACTTAAAGAGAAAAACACCTTAAGCCGATACAAAATAACTTAATCAAATGTGCGTTCAACCTTAAGTTTAAATATATGGCAATACCCCTAACACCATTTATGTCAACAAAACTGTCAACCATTATTAAGTGTCAATATTTTTTTTGTTAATTTTCATACAAAATTTATCAAAAAGTATCCGAATTTCAAGTTCTTAAAAATATTTAATTTGATCTCATACTTGATCATCAGCACTATGCTAGAAAAACAGATATCTACCCTATTTTTCCTTATAATATCAGTTATATCAGGTAAATAGTTAATAACAAAACAGAAAGTTGATTGTTACAACATCCGCCTACTTTTTTCTTTCCATCTACCTACAAAAAATGTTTTTGTTCGCAAAAATGAAAATTTCATGTAAAAAATCATGGAAAATAAATAATCCAGTGAAAGCATTTGAAGTTGATATCAAATTTACGGGGTCATTGGTATCAGGGGCCTACGTTAATTTCACAGCAACTCTGTACCAAGATGGGAGAATTGCTAGAGATGGAAACTACGAATACAATTGGAATGATAACGCCAATCCACCACACTCAGCGGTGAGTAATCCTTTGTTTTTAAAATTATTAACAAAATAAGTAATGCTTAGTAAAACATCAACCGAGAAAAAAAACGCAAACATCTTGTGTTGTTTAGTAGTCGAGCATTGTTGATGCTGTTATAGGGAAACAAAAACAAAAGTTGAGGAAATAATACTGACATGATTGCGTTTTATAAAATGCATAAATTATAATCCACAATTTTAATCAGAAATTGTGTCAGTAGGTAAAACTTAGGAATTATTGATAACAAGAACGTAGCTCACTCTCAATTGTCAAGGGAAAAGAAAGAACGTTCGATTGAACTTGAAATAATTTTATTTTTCTTATTTATTTCTATAAATAAATCAAAACATGAATAGCTAGTCTTGTCAGTGCAAAAATAAATAGATTACTGTTTACTTCACGTCTTCATTTTCATTTTTTCTCGTATGAGATATTATACGTACATTATTAACTTAATAAAACAAACAATGTGTCCAATTATTCGCTCGTTGACTTCAATTCACTTGTGTATAGAGTTTAGATGTACTTACTTTAACTAGGATAGAAAACGCAATGAATTGCATATTTAAAGCAACAGCAAAAGATTGCCAAACAATTAGGATAAAAGATAAAATGTGCATATTTGTTGTAAAAGTAAGTAGGTTCATTGAATGTCAAAAAATCAAATATCAACAACTGTTTGACTTCCACACTATTCATAAAATTGAATCCAATTTTTCTTTATATGCAGTTTTGTACTTATTTGTTAAAATTAGATGAATTATTTGACTATTAGGTTAGGTTTAACTGGCTGCTCTTGATGGAGTAGGACACACCTAGTCCAGTTTAATAGCTGATTTTGATATCACATACATCTTCAGACTTTCTTCTAAGCTCATTTAAACCAGTTTGAGTCTCTAAGAATACGTGAAAGACTGATTATGTTAATAAAATTGAGATCGTTTAGATTATTGTAGAAGAATTATTTTAGGTAATTCTTGCGTTTTTGAGCAGGGCACCGCGGAGGTGAAGAACTGTCTCTTCTTCCTCATCTATACAGGTTTGAGAATACGCCTAGCCTCTTTGCGTGTATTCCTATTAGACAGTACGCGGTTATGACACCGATTATCAATCAAAGCAAGCATCTTGAGCGCTTTAAATCTATCGTAGGCCATTGGTCTGTTCACCAACTTACAAATTGTAAATAACAAGTGCTTTTTTTAACAAATTTTATAGAAAAATTGATTTTTTTCTGTTTCACGTGATAATTGTTTTACAAAATTGTAGTTGTAGATTACAAACGGACATTTGTAGAAATTTCATTATTTGCGTTTCACCAAAACGTTTTTTTGTTTGTAGTTTACAAATACAAATTTGTGAAATAAATTTTGTTTGTAAGTTTATGTTCCACCAACTCAAATATATTTAGAATTTTGTTCAGTTTATGAAAATTTCTTAAGAATGTCGTTACGTCGTCTCTCAATGGAAATTACAATTTCCCCTATTTTGAGTATCTTGTCTAACAAATTTGTTGGATTGAATTTTGTAGTTTGTGAAACATAAAATCAGTTAACAAATTTGTAATTGAAGTTTACAATTACAAATTTGGGATTGTAATTGTAATTTGGTGAAATAAACCACAGATGTTTGTTATGACCTGACACGTTGTGATGTTATTCGACCTGTGCCCTATTGCACCAATTTACAAATTACAACCACAAATTCGTACTTGTAATCTACAATCACAAGTTTTGTAATTGTAATTTGCTTTGGACCAACTATAAATAAGTGGGATCACATATTTGTGATGAGAGTTACAAATTGTATAGTAAACCTACAATTAACTGCTGCACTATTTATGCTTAGAAGTTGTAGGTTGAAAATTTAAATCACAAATTTTTTCAACGTTTTTTTATGCAATGCTATTGCTATGCTATTTGTTTACTAAAAATTGCTTAAGGCATATTTTATATTAGCATGTCCTTCATTTTCGTCGTTTGTTGATTGTTGTAGTTATTTTCATTTTCTCTGGTTTCTGGTATTTCGATGGTGTCATCATTTGAAGTTTTTGAAATATTGGTTAAAGCTACACAACATTTGATTATATTTACAGCTTTTCGAGATTGTAATCAGTGGCGAGGTGTCATATTGTTCAAGTCGTGCATGAACGACTAGCTTACAGGCGACATTATTTTAATTTCTATCTAATTAACCCACACCTCATAATCATACTGTTCCTTCATTCCTTATAGTTATATCTAATGTATACGTACATATTTTCCATTTTCCAACTCGCGCGTTCCTTCTGTGAACTACCCAAATAAAAAAAACGAACTAGCTACCTGCTACTGTTTTGTTTTACTCAACCGATCTGTACAGTGTATCTACCCAAGTCGTTCATACGATTTGGCAACGAAATGAGCCCATAGAAAGCATAAAAGAAAAAAAAAAAAACAATTCACTCGTTATAAGGAGCATTTCGTTCAAATCTGTTTTGAACGAGTAGAGCTTTTTTTAATATATAGAATGATGGAAATAAGGAAAACGGATAGCTAGGGCGTAGGTAAGTAGTTTATTTATTTATTTGGGTACATATCCAACATTTTTTTTTTTATTTTTTCGAATATGAGAAATGAGACGCACGTCGTTCCTAGGGAAGATTTCATTCAGATCAGTTTTGAACGAGGAAAGCTTCTTTTTACTGTGGAATGAAGGAAATGAGGAAAACGGCTAGCTGGGGCATAGATGATCTGGTTTCAGTTTTCCCTGAGATATACAAATTATGTGAACTTGTCCTTACATTCCCTTTAACAACCTCGTCTGTTGAATGGTCGTTGTCAACCCTTAAAAGAATAAAAACCTATTCTGCAACAACTATGGGCCAAAATAGATTATCAAATCTTTTAATGCTTACAATTGAACAATAAACAGCTAAAAGTACTAACGTAAAATGTCTATTGTTATTAACCTTAACAATATACTAAACATTCAAATATATTTAATCATCACATACCTATTTATTATTCACATAAAAATTAAACCACATTATAATGTACTTTTATATAAAAAAAGACTTGTTTGACTTCTTGGCATCGCAAATAAGAATTTTGAAACTGAACGACTACATTTTTTAGGCACGCGTCGCCGCTGATTGTAATCCCATATGTTTTAAACATGGGACTTCTTTCAATATATCAGTCGAATTTTCAATTATTTTTCGAGTGAGTTAGTGTGATCGATTATAACGTTCAACTACAGGAGAAGTTTTTTGTGAAATCGGTGTAAGTTACCAGTCTTTGCAAGGGTACCCCGTATCTCCAAGTAAAACGGCATTGGAAAAAGCCCGAAAACCATTTCCAAATCGACCCTAGAATCGTGCAACCTTCCAATTTATATAGGCATAATAGAACGTATAATCAGGTCCACATACTAACATACAATTTATTGAATGACTTCCATGTCTATCCACATAAGCAGCTTCAAAATTGTTTGGTGCACCAATGTTAACTAACGTTCTATCAATGCATCCACAAATACGTGGCATACCTAAATAATTTTGATTTTAGAGAAAATTTTAACAAGAAGATGCTTACTAACCCGCAAGTAACTTAACTTTTCCTCAAGGTCTTGTTACAAAAGAAAAATTGACAGTTTAGAATCTTATAAATTTCCAGGTCCAGATCAAATCGTACCAGCTGAGCTACAACTTACCATTGATATAACTTTGCTCATCATTGATCTAGATCTGGTCTATATACCTCAGCGATCTAGAGAAGTAAAGGTTGTTTTCATTCCCAAGTCAGGCAAATGCTCGCATGTCAACCCTAAATATCTAAGACCTTTAGCCTATCATCATTCATTTTCGAAACTCTGAAACGATTGATTGATATCCATGTACGTAATAGCATTGATAAAAGGCTATCGATGTCTCAGCATGCTTACTGCAAAGGGAAATCGGTAGAAACAGAATTGTACACTCTGTTAAGGACTATCGAATACTCCCTAGAGCAAAAGAAATATAGTATGGTGGCCTTCCTGGATATTGAGGGCGTTTTCGCCAACGTTGACACATCCGCTTTCACTCTTGCTATGACGACCCTAAATGTTATCTCAAAGCAGACTTCATATTAGCTCCCTAATAGGTGTCCTTACGGGATACTGTCTTATAGGCAGATACGCAATACGACTTGGTGTAGTCTCATATGACTTCTGCACGATCTGTATGGACGAGGAAGAAGAAGAAACAATCTCTCACCTTCTCACCCTGCTCTTTCACTAAGACGCAAACTACATCTTTTGATAATCGAAGCTGAGCAGACATGGTAATATCTTGTATCACACATAATTATAACAAATACAACATACATATATTTAACAAATTAATTGCCCATAAACTCTTTAATTTTGTTGCTTATTTCAAAATAGAGTTAATCAAGAATAAATATAAAACATTTATACATACAGTCCATTGATTCGTTCGCAATCGAACGAGATTCAGGACATGGGTACACCAATCGTTTTTACAGTTGCAACTCGTACTCGACCATCTGTATCTTAAATTATTGTTGCTGTGATTTTGCCAAGTAGCTACTTTGTTGTGGGGGAAGATTTGGTTCCTTCATAATAACAAGGTCCCCTGGTTTTAGATTTGGACTCTGGTGCTTCCACTTTAGCCGTTCTTGAAGAGTGGTGATATACTCCATGTGCCACCGTTTCCAAAGACCTTGGACCATATTTTGTAGGTGATTCCAATGTGGAAGTCGATTTAGTGGCGTGTTTAAGGTGGTAAAATGAGCGGGGGTTAGAGGGTTTAAATCTTGATCGGATATAACACAAAGAGGACGAGAATTCAGAACAGCTTCGATTTGATTGAGAACGGTTTACATTTCTTCAAATGTAAGAATCGTTGCTCCGACTACTCGTCGAAGGTGAAACTTGACGGACTTGACACCTGCCTCCCAAAGACCGCCAAATTGGGGTGAAGATGGGGGAATGAAGTGCCATACGATGCTGTCCTTAGCAAGTGACGTTGCAACATCTTCGTTATACGCTTCTGATAACACCGAGAAGGTACTACTTTGCGAGATCCTTTGTGATGGCAAATCCATTAGTTGCGAAGTAGTACTTTTCCGCAGTTTGAAGCATCTTTTGCAGTTGAAAACAATCTTGCGGATTGAATTTCGACATCCCACTGATTATATGATCAATGACATCAAACTTTTTCACTGAAGTTTGGAGGACTTGATGCGGAGATAGTCTTTGTTCGTGTAATATATCGTTATCTTCTTGTTGTAAAGTCACGAATTTGGGTTCAGGCCATGCATTCTCCTCGAGACACAACCATGATGGACCAGTCCACCAAAGGTGATGGTTCGAGAGATTCTGCTGGATTTGACTCTGATTATATATGATGCCAGCAACTCCTTGGCGTAACTTCCAGTATAGCAGCGGTTCTGTTGGCGACGAAGGTAACCCAGCGACGAGGAGGTGAAGAGAGCCAGTGCAACACAATTTCAGAGTCGCACCAAGCCATAGTTTTTGGAAATTTGTACGAAATTGTTGATTTGATTAGGTTGATCAGGCGAACTCTTCTCTATACCTTGCCCATCGGTCAGCTAATCCCAGAGGCAGCTGGTCCTCCCATCCTAGTTTAAATTCTTTAGACCAGAATTCCTGAAAGAGGATTTTGAAAAGCACGACTGAAGGCGCTAACAGTCCTAATGGGTCAAATATCCGCGACACTTCTGACAACAATGAACGCCTCGTCAGTGAAATGGTTGGAAGTACTTTTGACATACGAAAAGCATATTCATCACTTCCAATGCGTACCAAGCACCTTAACAAACGATTTTGAGCGTTCTGTATCAAAGAAAGTGTACTCACAATCTTCCTTTGGAAGAGAAGCAAGAAGTAACCAGCAGTTAGAACTCCATTTTCGCAGCTGAAGTTTGGCCATTGATAGAAGAACAACTAATCCCGACTGCAATTCGATGAGTTCCTTGGTAGAGTTTGCCCCTGTCATCACGTCGTCAACATAAAGATCTTCCAAAAGAACACGGGCTGTATTTGGATACTCGGATTGGTAATCTTCTGCAAGCTGTTTTAATATGCGAACGGACAAAAACGGAGCAGGTGCTGTACCGTATGTAACGGTACGTAATCGATAGTGTTCTATTTCTTTGGAAAGAGAATCGAGCCAAACAACCGGCTAGTAGTCAGCGTGGGGATCCTCTATCCAAATTTGGCGAAACATTTTAACTACGTCCGCCGTGAACACGAAAGGATGTATGTCGTCGAAAGCGTAAACACACACCTATCAGATCACGTTGAATCGGAGTGCCTACTAACAGTTTACTGTTCAAGGATTTTCCCGTTGAATCTTAAGCTGAGCCATCGAAAACGGCACACAATTTTGTGGACGAGCTGTCCGGTTTCCAGACTGCATGATGAGGAAATAAAAACACTTGCCACTAGAGACCTTAATTTCATCGTTAGGAATTCGAGTCATATGACCTAAGCCAATGTATAAAATTAGAATACAACTCTCGCAATTTTGGATTTTGATTAAAACGACGTTCCATTGCATGAAGACGAGAATCATCGAGTGAAAGAGTATTTTTGAACGACGGATTTGGTGTTTTAAATGGAAGCTGAACTACAAACTTCAAATCTGGAGAACGAGAAAATGTCTGGCGAAAGTGTTCTTCTGCTTGGTCGACCACAATTGAATGCTTTGCTGGAGCAACTTCCTCGAAACCCAGGGCCGTTGCAACGAGTTATCTATGTCGATACTCCGAGTTCAAGCTTTGAAATATAAGACCAAGATGAAACGTCAATGGATTTAAATGGTAAATTGGAAGTCAATTTGTCGAGAATAACGGCATCAACGAACAGATATGACGAGTTGCAACGAGAATGAATATTTAAGGATATGCGACCCTTGGTATATCCTATCTCTGTTGATGATAAACCGAGGATATGAATTTTCGCATGAGTACGTTGAACACCGATTCTTTGAACAAAGGATTCAACAATAAATGAAGACTGTGACCCGGAATCAAGGAGCACACGACAGTCTATAGAATTTCCAGATGGTTGGTAGAAGAGTTTTCTTTCGATAGCTAAGATCAAGCGAATTATTATTAATGACCAGTATATTAGATGTAGCGAGATTTGATAACGGTAATTGAATTGAATTGATTAGAGCCAGAAGATGATTTTGAATTATTGATTTCAACTGGGTGCACCAGCAAATGATGGCGTGATTTGCACACCCGACAACGAAACGATGAATGGTAATTTTTCAACAACTACCCAGCAAGAAGAAAAAGAAGAAAGAAGAAGAAAAATAAACGATTTGTCTTTGCAAAGTTTCGGCGAGATTAAACGTCTAACCCGACAAATTTGGAGCACTGAGGAAGGATATGACTGTCTTGACACATTGGGCATTTAGGTGTTGGAGCTGAAACTGAAGGCCCAGCTAAATGTACCCGAATGCTATTCAATAGCTTTGTACGCGATGTTACCGAAAGATTGTTAAGAGATTGGAATGCTTCAAGAGCATCGCAGCGCTCTTTAAAGAATTCGAACAATTCTATTATTGTGCAATCTTCCCGAGAGCCGATATGTTCTACCCAAGATTCTTTTGAATCGGAATCAAGTTTGTTCAATAACAAATAAATAAGCCATGGGTCGCGGCCCGATTTGTTCAAAGCACTTAGCCCACGCACAACTTCATCGGCACCGTCAGATATTTTTCTTAATGTTTGTACATTAGAGACACTGGCAGAAGGAAGCGAAAAAAAGGTTTCTATAAATGATTGTACGATTAATTGACACTGATCATAACGTTTTTCTAAGCGGTCCCATGCTTCGGGATAGTTTTTATCACTAATCGAAGCTGCATCATAGCGCAAATAGGATTTTAAATAATGAAATTTATGAGTTGGACTAAGATTTTTGCTCGTATCAACTGATCCCAAGAAAAGATCCCTAAAGGAAGGCCAGTTCTTATAGCTGCCGCTAAATGGTGGCACAATTATCGAGGGAAGTTTTGTAGTATTCAAATCATTGGCAGACGACGGAGCCGAACCTAGTTTTTTTTAGAAATATCGATTGCTGATCAGCTAAACGATCTATAGCGTCAGATGTTTTAGCAGAAATTCCATCGGAATTTACTTTTTAGCGAATAGCTTTGACAATTTGAGAATTCTTTACAAAATATTTTGTTTCGTATGCCGAAAACTCATTTTCGATTTTATCGACTTCTGAAAGCAGAAAATTCTGTGCACGCGGTTTCTAGTTTACCTAACCAAATTTATAGCATTTCTATTGGTGTAGATTCATCAATTGTCCCTACGAATGCTGCCACCCGAGTTAAACGCCCTTTAGCATTACCAAATTTAACTTTTAATGCACTCACCATCGCACAAGTTAATGTTCAATATATATATATATATATATATATGTTCTCAGCAAAAAGAAAAACTATGTTCAATTTTAGCGAACAATGAGCGGATAAATTATTATTAATTATAATAAAAGCACTCAATGTTCACTGCTTTAAAGTTCAAATTAATTTTACAAATACTCGTATAATTTGAAAGCCTAATAAAGTTCACGAAACATTGCAAGTGGAGTAACTACATACATACATATGTACATACATATATAGATTCATGCAATCAATATGAAACATTATTTTCATACCACTTTTGATTTTTGATCTAATTCAATAAATTATAATCCGGCTCGAAGGACCACAATGTTTGCGAACGAATATATTTATTCTTGATTAACTCGATTTTGAAATAACCAACAAAACGAAGAGTTTATGGGCACATATTAATATGTTAAATATACAGTGCCCCACAAAAGTTTGCGTACAGCGATGAAAAATTGAAAAAAATCGTTATTTACAAACGATGAGAGATACAATTTTTTGAAAGGTATATTTTAATTAAACAATATTCAAGGTTTTGATTTTTTATAACATAAATAAAAAAAAAATTGTCTTTATTCAGAAATAAACAAATTGAAACAAAAAAAGTTTAAAAATTATTCACAAAAGTTTGCGTACTGCTGTAAAAGATATGAAAAAAACGTTAGAAAAAAAACAAAAATAATTATTCTTCTTTATTACTTTTGGTGTCAGTATTTCGTCGGATATCCTTTCAGCCTACAAGTTTTTCTGTATAAGAACTGGTTATGTTATTCCATTCAGATAATAATGCTTCTTTTAATTGAGGTTTATTTTGTATATCGTTTATGCGGATCTACCTTTCTAAAGCATCTCATAGGTGTTCAATAGGGTTTATGTCTGGACTCTGTGGTGGGGTTTGTAGCAAATGGGGAGTGTTGTATGCCAGCCACATACGTGTATTATGTGCGGTGTGTTTGGGGTCGTTGTCTTGCTGGAAATAGTAATCGTTTGCAATACCCAAAATGTCGGCACTTGTTTTTAAGTTTCGTTTGAAGATGTCAATATAAACATATTGATCCATGATCCCTTCGATTATTTCCAGCTTTCCGACTCCTGAAGACGCCTTACAGCCCCATACCATAACACTTCCACCACCGTGCTTTACTGTCTTGATAGTGCACTTAGGATTAAGGGCATAGTTTGGTTTTCGCCACACCCTCAAACGACCTTCAGACCCAAAAATGTTATATTTCGACTCCGGAGACTTGTTTACATACTCCTTTGCGAATGAGAGTCGTTTGTGTCTGTTGATCTTATTGACAAATGGTTTTTTTCTTGGTGTGCATGACTTCAACCCCCCTTGAACTATTACTCTTCTTACCGTTTCTGATGGGTGCACTTTGATGTTGTTATGTTTTTCAAGTTGTACGTTTACCGAGTTAGCCGTTGTGAGGGGATCCTGGTCCACCATCCGCTTTATAATACGCTTATCTCTTATAGAGAGCTTCGATGGTCGGCCAGATCTTAGTTTTGATTCAACTTTTCCCGTGTTTTTGTAGCGATTTATGGTCGTTTGGATCGTTGACCGGCTTCTTGAAGTTTTATTTGAAATTTCTGAGTAGGACTTTTTTTCTTTTAAATTCAAATCAATAATTAACTGCCGCTCACTTAAACTCAACTCTTTATTAGCCATTTTATAGTTTTTTGCGAAAAAAAATTACAAACAACTATTTTCCACACGTGATAAGCGCAAACAAAGCCCGAAGAAACAAACCTGTTTTGCTAAAAAAAATGAACCGTTACTTAAATAGAATGTAATGCAAGTATAAAACATTCTGTACGCAAACTTTTGTGGAAGATTTTCACAGCTTTTTCGTTGTTTGTTTTGTTGTATTTTAATAGAGAATATTTAGTTTATTTATATTAGTATATATCAAAACCTTGAATATTGTTTAATTGAAATATACCTTTCAAAAATTTGTATCACTCATCGTTTGTGAATAACAGCAGTTTTTTTCAATAATTCATCGTACGCAGACTTTTGTGGAGCACTGTATGTATGTTGTATTTGTTATAATTATGTGTTTTGTAATACAAGATATTACCATGTCTGCACAGCTTGACGATTGAATTCCAAGAGGTCGATGCTCGCATAAATTCTTGATTGCAAGGTGCAAAGAAATTTTACCACAAAAGAGAATGCGAGATTAAAATTGAGTGAAACTAAATAACTGTGCAGCTGATAAAAAGTTTGTGCATGAATTTTACCGTTAGATTTAAGTAGGCAATACATTAACTGGACAATTTCGTCATACATCATAGGTAGGTCTCAAAAAGTTGTCATTGATAACTTCCTATCGAGGTCTATAGGATGAACTTCTGGTGTCCCGCAGGGCAGTCATTTGGGTCCTCTTCTTTTTAATATTTTTATCAATGACATTACGTCAGCCATAAATCACTCCCAGTGTCTCCTATATGCCGATTATTATATTATTAAATTATTTCTTGATATAAAAAGTGTTGATGACTGCTATCGTGTTCAGTCCGATATAAATCGGGTGGTTGAATGGTGTTATTCAAATAGTTTAAAGTTAAATATAATAAAATGTAATGTTATCTCTTTTTTTAAATCAAACACTCATATTGACTTTAAATACTTGATCGAGTCTAACACACTCTCCCGTGTAGAAAATATCAAAGATCTTGGTATAATTCTTGATTCAACTTTTTTTTTAAATGTCATGTTGACTATATAGAGCGAATTCACTTGTTGGTTTTATTAAACGAAATTGCGTTGATTTTTGTGACCCCTACTCGTTATTATCACTTTATACATCCCTTGTTCTTGTTTAAGTTCTTCGAGAGATTCCTTTAAGGCTAGTCTTTTATTTATATTTTTAATAATGTTATATACATATATTAATATCTATTTTTACCATAATCTGTTAGCTGTAAGACTGCTTGTAGATGTTACAGAAATAAATAAATAATATTTACTAAATCTTAAATTCTTAGAAATAACATAGTGTATGGTTTGAATGTTTGGCAAAATGTGTAAATGATATAACTTTTATGAACTTAAGTATGAATGATTTTAAAGTAAATTTGAATGAATTGAATGATTTGAATGATTGAAATAAACGAAATAATTTAAAAAAGTTTGAATCGATGATAAATATATTGAATGTTGTTCAATCCTGAACAAGTAAGAAGTAAGTCTCTAGATTCATGTGGTATCACAATGGACCTTTTCTTTTGGCCTAAGTGCGTGGATTCTGAATCCGCAGCCACTTTAACCTAACCTATGTACCATATATAAGAGAATATAACCCTCTTTAAAATTTAGTTGTTTTTATTTTAAATCCATTACTGTTAAGTTGAAAAAGTTCTATACAAAGCTCGGCATTTTTTTTGTATGTGGCTATTTTTGGGTAGAGATTGAGTATACTTATTTTAAGAATTAAAGGAAAGGTAAAGGGGCATGAAAGTGTGCGAATTGTGGCATGCCTTGAAAATCACTATTTGTTTGTTTTAAAACTTTTATCTATGATGCTTTTTTTTAATCTGCAGGTTTTCAAAACAGATCAGCCTTATAGTAATTGGAGTATTAATTACCCAAAAGGAACTAAACCCAGTTTATACGAAGTTAATTTAAACGTCCAACGATTTAACATGATTTTTTGGTTTTCGATAGCACAAAAAAGCGTTCACTTCAAAGTTACTGAACTTTTAAATGGAAATATGTCATTGACACAAAATGGCACTGTCAGAGAAGAAGAGTACGTCGCCTATAATGAGCCGGTCAATCATACAATCGCCCTTAAAGAAAGTGACATGGAATTCCTGAAAAAAAATGCAACTTATATTCAAACATTTTGGTTTGAAAATTGCACATACATTGGAGTAACTGATGGATTCACTTATTTAAACCGATATTCAAACATCGGTTCTACATATGATATTGAGGCTCTTGTTGTTGCTTCATTTGATAAATTACCAAATCCCACACCAAGTACAACCACAACAACCACTACAACCACAACAACAACATCGACAACAACAACTACAACCACCACTACGACTCCAAAGACTACAACAACTCCAAGCACAACAACATCCTCATCCACAATTCCTCCGAATAATACAACTAGTACATCAACAACGCCAAAACCTAGAGCTAAACGTGATACTGCAGCATTGATAGCAAATTTCAATAATCTTACTGCATCAGCGAATGCGAAACTTTTGGGAATCGATATGGCTTCATTAAATGAACACTCTGCCTCTGATGAATATTTGACACCTACAACTGCTAACCCTTTGAATTCTCAATTGCCTTATATTTGTTTTAATAAATCAATGGTCGCGGCTGATCCAAAGAAAACATATGGATATTTTAATAGAAGAGTTATATCCCTACGTGAGTTAATTTTATTTGTATAAACTACTTTCGAAAATCTGAAGTACATTATTAATTTCCAGTTCCTGTTGGAGAATTTTCATCAAACGGTAAAAACTGGTTGCAACATGGTGATGTTTTAAATTTAGATTTATCCTGCAAAGGCTCATCTCCCCTTGAGTATTGCTACAGAGTCTATGATGGTAACAAGAATTGTTTTGATTTTAACAGTTATTTAACGTTTAAGTTTTTGATTACAGCTCCGTATAATTTGACCGGGAACGAAACCTGCTCTATTTGGATTCCAATTAGTAGTTGTTCATTCCAACTGCGACGATGGTTTGCCGAAAGCAAGACTATTCTATTTTTTGTCAGGAATCCAATTACTACCTCAGTCAATCAAGTCACCATTAACTTTTATGAAGGTAAGTACAAATCAAAATAATACATCAACAATGCAAGCAACCCTATGTTATGTCAACAACTTTTTTTTCCAATCTTGAGTTAAGTAGGGCCTCACCCAAGAAACTTCTCCATCTAGCTCGGTCCCTAGCTAAATTTCTCCAGTTCGCACTAAAAGTCTTCCACTCCGACTTTCCGGGCCGGAGCATTGGTTTCCATGCGCTCTACATGACCATGCCATCTCAGTCGTTGGACTGTTATCCTTTTGGCTAGGGCTTCGTCGCTGTACAGCTCGTACATCTCGTCGTTCCAACTTCTCCTCCACTGACCTTCTGTACATAAGGGACCTTAGATCACGCGAAGCACTTTTCTCTCGAAAAGACCCAAGGTGCTTTTTTCCCATTTTGTCTGACTATGCTTCTGCTGGATGAATATGGTCATATATAGCGACGCAACACTTTGATTGCTCGAGAAAGGGTTTTACTACTCACTTCACTTGCTTTCTGAGCCCAAAGAAACAACGGTTAGCAAGAGTTATTCTTCGTTTGTTCTCAGCCCTGGTGTTGTTCTCTGTGTTCATAGCGGAGCCTAGTTAGACAAAGTACTTAGCTAAAGTTACGTCTGTCGATGGTGATTTTTTGACCTAGACTTCGGTGTTGTACGACCTTTCTTGATGACAGCATCTGCTTTGTTGCCCTCATTAAACGCTAAACCAAATAGCTGGCTCTTCCTCAATACTCGCAAAATACCCATTGACATTACGCTAAGTTCTTCTAATTATGTCAATGTCATTAGCATATCCCACTTATTGTACAGATTTTTGAAAGATAGTGACTCTAGTGTTGACATGGGAGTTCTGCACTATTCTTTCAAGGACAATGTTAAAGAAATCGTATGACAGCGCATCACTTTGTTTAAGACCTTGATGGTTCTGTAAGGTTGTTTCCTACCTTTATGGAGCAGCGTGAATTCTCCATGGCCATGGTTTGTGCAGGGTGCACAAACAAACTAGTTTTACAAAACTAGACATGGATCTATGCAGCTCGTCCCTGTAGATGCGGCCTTGAAATCGATGAAGAGATGGTTGATGTGATTTTCAGGTTCTTGAGCTTTTTCCAAGATCTGATAAGGTTGTTGACGATGGGTTTTAGACGTTCACATATTACGGCAGAGAAGATTTTGTAAGCGATGCTAAGAAGACTGATGCCTCTATAGTTGGTGCAGTTTAGAGGGTCTCTTCTACAGAAAAATAGCTGTAAAGACGTCGACATTCAAGCCTTCAGCTTGTTTCCAGCGGTTTTGTTAGAACTTAATTTCGTTTCACCAGCTCATAAAACTTTCGAACTTCATTCCTGATTTTGAACCTATCAACATGTTCGACCGCACGCTTCTCATGCTTTCTCTTTTTCCTTCTGAAAAGTCGGTGTTCATCTCTCCTCTTATGCTAATAGAGCTCGTGAGCAGATCTCGTCCTTCTATGCAGCGCCGCTTTATGTACCTGTTTATTGGCTGCATTTTCCTGCCGACATTCCTTAACAAACCAGAGGCTTCCTTGTTAGTGGCTGCTTGAAACACAGCATGTAGAGGCGGCTTCTCTGATTGCATCTTGGCAATGTTGCCACTGGTTTTCGATACATTGTGTTACCAGCAGAGAACTTCGAAGTTCGACGTTGTATCTGTTTTGCTTAGGGTCTGGAAATCCAAATTGTTACCTTCGCTACAACTAGGTAGTGGCCCAAGCTGATGTTAGCTTCTCGGAAAGTTTGGACATCCATGATGCTGGAAGCGTATCTGGCGTTGATCGCGATATGGTCAATATGATTGATGGTAGTTTGTTGTGAAGAACTCCAAGTTAATTTGTGGATGTTGAGTTATAAAAAACGCTTAATGGCTACCATGCCGTTTCCCCCTGCAGCAAAATCGGTGAGTCTGAATCTGTTATCGGAAGTGTTGTCGTGCAGGCTGTTTTTCCTAAATATTCCACCAAAGATGTCTTCCCTTCATAGCTTGGCATTAAAATCGTCCAGGACAATTTTAATATCGTACCTAGGACACTACTCATATGTTTCGTCCAACAGCTTCAAAAATCTATCCTTGGTGCTGTCATCCTTCTCTTCTGTGGAGGCGTGTGCGCATATTATTATAATGTTGCTGAATTTAGACTTGATGGGGATGGCCATGAGGCCCTCGTTGATGCACATATAGCTCAAGACTTGTTGTCTAAGCCAATGACAAAGCAGCATCCAAATAGGCGTTGTTGTTTTTCTGGGTAGCAGTCACTATAGCGGATTTTTTCATTCTATTTTTGCCTAGCCCATCCCAGCGTATTTCCTGGATTTCGGTGACGTCTGCTTTATAGCATAGCCTCCGCTAATTCTTCGACTGCACGTGGGCTATTGGTAGACCTAACATTCCACTTGTATATCCGAAGATTGTTGTCCTTACTTCGTTTGCGTGGGTTGTAAATTCGTCTGTATCCGATTCTTGTTGGTTTTTGAAGGTAGGTTTTCTTTATGTGGTCACGAAGTCACCCTGACGCACGTTCTTTAACCATAAAGACCAAGTCCTTAATTTAAATCCAAGGGCAAGAGTCGGCATAACCGCTCCTTACAGGCCTGAGCTTCGAATATATCGTAGTAACCCTATATGGTGTTCACTTAGTAGTTCAACCTAACTGGAACTGACGCCACTGTTGATTCCATCTTGGAAAATTCTCCACTGCTGTCTGGATGAAGGAAAGGAAACACCTCTCCCCCTCTCTCGGTTGCTACCCTAAACACTGCACTGGCGTTGGAACCCAATCTCCAGTTGAGGTACTAGAATTCTCTCTTGAATTCATATGACTACAATTTAAATATCCTCTTTACAGCCCTGCGCTACTAAAATTCCCTCTTCTATTAGATAGATATTTGAACGCCCTATCATTTAAAATAAGAACAGGCTAAATAGCACATAAGAACAATTTTCTACACTTAACAATGATTATACACTTCAAACGCAGGCAATCCTGATCAGTTGTCATGGTCTTTCATTATACACCCGATTTGTGTAAATAAAAATAAAATAATATATTGGTTACTATCTAATTATAGATAAGGGTAGATATTCCTTCTACTTATCTTAGACTTTAAGCACCCATTCTTTTTTTAAATAATTTAAACTTATTTCAGTTGTTAGTTACTCGGCTAGAGGTTATAATAAATAATTCCATCATGCAAAAATTAATTCCGTTTTTAAAAGCTTAAAATCCAATCACCGAATTCACACACTCTATTTGTTTTTTTACTCCCAAACAAAACAAACTATTAATGACAGATGCTCATGAGTGTCTTCTAAGACCATTTGTTCGTTAATCAAAAAAATTATTATTCTCTAGATAATTTTGAAATTGATAACAACGAAGTTTTCCAATATTTCCTTACACCTAGGCAATATAAATATTTTTACATACAGTGGACAAGAATTAAGCACACTTGTTAAAGAAAATAAAACCATTTAATTTTCAATTTGTTTTCTTATTATGAAATTAGTTATATTTTATTTACATTACATATACATAGCACTATGTTTTCAAAGTACTTCATCAAATATGTTAACATCTATAAGAAGAAAAAAGTATGGAATGTAGAAACATCAATTTTTTACCTGGACATGAATTAAGCACATTCAACAGTTTCTTGATAAAATTTTACTTTCCGTAATCAATTCTAAGTTTTTCTTAGTATTCTTTATTTTGCAGTACAGAAGCAATTCTTTTTGGCAAGTTTGCCACATCGTTACTTTGAACTTGCATACAAAGTTTTTTGAATCTCCTGCCACAATTGTGTTAAATTGTTTTTTTTTCTCAATGTGATGTTCAACATTATTCCACAAATTCTTGATCGGGTTAAGATCAGGTGATTGTGCTGGCTACTTCAAAACATCTAGTTTATTCAACTCTAAGGCACACTTCACTAACTTTGAAGTGTGTTTAGGGTCGTTGTCTTTCTTGAAGCGTTATAATAACGGCAAATTGTCTTCTGCGAAGGGTATCATATGATCCCACAGGATATCTCTGTACACGTTCTCGTCCATTTTGGTGTCAACCGATCCGAACCGGCAGAATTTGGATTCATTTCTCCAAAACACGTTTTTCCAAAAACTAATTGTTTTTTTATACAAGCGGTTTTCTCTGAGCAACGCACCCACGTAGATTATTTTCATTTAATCGGCGCCTTATGGTCCTTAAGGAAACATTCGTAGTTGTCTTTCTGGCTCGGGGGGTTTGTTTAACGTTTTCAATCACTCCAAACTTCTTTAAATAACAGAAATGTCTGTTACCGTCCGCTCTTTTGACTTCATTTCCTTTTTCCTTTGAGCAACATTTTCCTTTTGCCATGACTAACTAATTTTTTTAATATACACAGATCATTAAAGGAATATTTAATTACCTTCAAAAATTATTATTTTCTTTTTAAAAAAACAAACAAAATTAAAAATACACTCTTTGATTGCAAAACGGGCTAAATTTATGTCCAGCTAAAAACAACGAAAATTACAAACAATCTTAATTTTTCGCAAAACGGTATTTTACTTTTCAATCATTTACACATTTGTATTACCATATAAGGTAGTCATAGTAACAACATAAAAATGAACCGTTACTTTCAAGTAATAAAGAATTAAAATCAAAAAAATACTTGTACTCTTTTCAATGTGCTATATTCGTGTCCAAAAAAAGAGAAACATCCTTTATTCATATTGGAAGGAGCATAGTATACTTGACTGGCATATAATTAACATTATTAAAATTATTATTTATTTTAAAATTTAAATGATGTTTTTACTTACAGCGAAAAAGCAGTCACAACTTTCGGTTATTGTTGTTCCTGTATCATTCAGTTTGATCGCAGTAATTTTAATTGTTTTTGGTGTATCCTACTACATTCAAAGTAGGAATCGGTAAGTTCTAAATTTAAATTTTAAAAATGATCATTTTTAGAAAGTAATATTTTTGTACGTCATTAAACAGCTTTAATGTAGAAGTGGCTGATTTTAATTTTGGGGAAACACAATCCGTCGATATGGAATACAAAACATTCCAACAGCGTCTGATTGAGAGTATTTGTGATGCCATTCCACATAGAAGGCGCAGTGATAGCAGTGAGTTCCTTCCTGACTCTAGTCCAACAGGAAGCGAGGGTGGGAGTCCAATGCGATATAATACGATGACATAAGTGAAGAGGTGTACGTTTTTTTATTAGTGTTTATATATATATATACGTATTTAAGATAAGATAATCTTCCCATTAACTCATTATTATTATTATTTCGAGTAGAAGACATGCACATAAAATTGTTTTTATATTTGCATTAATATTGGCAGTGTTTTAAACTTTAAAAATAATTTCTGGGTTGACATATACAATATCCAAATGAGGTAAAAAGTTTTCTTTTCATTGATCTTAAACTATTATTAAGCTGACTAAAATTTATTCCAAAGACTGGGTTTTGTTGAAGAAAATTTAATTTAAAAAAAAAAAAAAAACAAATATCAAAAAAACTATTTAAGCTAAAATAGCAAATCACAAAAATAAAAACAAAATAAATGAAATGTTTTTGTTTTCTAGAATAGTAAACAAATTTTAGTAAAACCATTATAACAGTAAAACAAAGTTTTACTGGCAATAATTAAAAAATGAAAAATATTTAAGAATGTAATTTTGTTGGTTCCCTAAAAACTATAATTCTCTAAAGAGAATTGCAAACGCAACTTAACTAGTAGTTTTCGAATTTTTCCATTCTTTTCTAAACGTTGTTCGAATTTATTTTAGTTGTTTTTTGTTTTGGTTACATGAAAAGTCTCGTATTCATGAGAAAACTAAAGTTAAATTGTAATTTACAGTGCCGCGTTTAATTATTAGCTCACATTGAAACTTTAAACCCCTGTAGTTTTGTTCTTTTTCTTCAATGGTTGGATTTATTTACTATCAAATGCATTTCATATCTTCAACTATTATTTGTGTATATCCAAAAAAATAAAATCATTAACAAAAAACCAATTATTGCACATCTTGAGTATTATGTGAAAAAAGGAACAATTTAAGTTACAAATATCATTTCAAACAAAAATGTTTAAAAATAAAAATGCATAAAAGGGACCCAATCGAAAAGTAATTCTTAATATACATAACCCTCGCAAATTATATGCCGAGAGAGAGGAAAAATAATTGAAAGAAACCGATGTGAAGATTGTATAGCTTTTAAACTGGCAATTCGTCCATGAATCTTTTATGCTCGTTCATCCCATGACATTAACGGGATTGTTTGACGAGACTGGTCACAACAATTGAGTTACAAGATGAAAGCCCATGTTTCAAAAGTGCACCAAGTGATCGAGAAAAAAAGCAGGTCAACATTTTTTTGGGGTGGCGGTGTCTTTTCCAATGATGGCATATTCATTTGTTTTCAACCGTGTGGAGAACGTTTACCACAACGCTACAAAATATTACCCTGGCACCTGCAACGAAACATGGTGCCAGAGAAGTTATAGTGTGAGACTAAATGACTGCTGCAGGAGTGGAAGAGTTGGTTTTATGTCATTATCGTCATGATAACATTTTACACAGGCTTCAGCATCACTTAAACAGATGATAAAGGAAGAACGCCTAACTATTGGACGCGAAGTCACTAACAAAATAATACAATCTATGCCCAATAGACCAACCCCTGGTAGGAGAAGGGATTTCTAACTTTTATACAAATTTTCTAACCATTTTTTGAGAAAAAATGAATCTTTTTTAGTTAATTATTTTTTTTTACTTGAATCAATTCAAACATTTTTTGGTACAATAGAAGAAAACACAACTTAAAAAATAGAGGCATTTGTTCAGAAATAAATGCAACCACCTCTGAAAAAAAGATTAAGTTTAGATATTTTTGTCTACCAATAATTAAGTGCGGCACTGCAAAAAGTGAAATCACAAATATTTCCGAAGTACCGTTGAGTTTTTCATTTCCACAAATAACCTTAACTAGAAAAATAAATATTCAGATTGATGTTTTTGTTTTTGGGAAAAGATTGAAGACAAGATAAGATAAAAGAATATATTTCAAGCCGTGAGAATAAATTGATCAGCAAAAAATTGTATACATTTTTTAATTGGCATATCTTGATCACCATCCATCTAATACGACGTACGCTTTATTGTTTCGTTTTGTGATAAGCTTCTGAAATTCTCTATTTTTTTACAATCTCATTTAATCATTTTTTTTTTAATATTTCATTCGCACACTATGGTAAATAATTTTATGTAAGTTTTTAATAATAACATATTTCTTTGCAATTATTCGATTTCTAAAATAATATAAATATTTGCTTGTGATAAAAAGATATAGAGGAATGTATTTGTGTTACTTCGTATATTTTTGTTGCACTAATGATACTCGTTGAAGCTGTATCAGTTTGGTCCAGGTTTTTCTTAAAACTACAACAGTAACAATAAAAAACTACGAAGTGACTAGCATTTTAACGAAAGTATAAACATAAAACAAAACTTTTTTTCTAAAACTAAAAACATCTTGAAAAAAATATATTTTTATTAATTAATATTAAGTTTCCTACTTGTTTGATAGTATTTAAACATTCATCTCAAATATAGAAGGGTGATTGGAACCTTAGGCTTATGAACTTTGGCAAGCTCTAACACAAATTATTTAAATTAAATATTGATCCGATGCATTATATTATAAATATATTTAAACAAAAAACTTGTGAGAAATAAAAATTAATATTCATTACTGTGTACATACAAATAAAAACATGAAATACTTTTAATATACTGCCTTTTATTTAGTTTTAAATTGTTAACAATAAATTTGGCCAATAAACAGATTTTAAAATAGGAATAAATTTACCTTCTTAGTAATTTATATTTAAAGAGACCTATTATAAGTTTATTTTTTAGTTTTTTCCATTGTTGGGAATCACCAAAATAAATTGACTCAGAAGTTATGTGAGATTTTGCCTTTTCAATTAATTTAATGTCTAATTCCAACCTCGAAGTCTTATTCGTTTTAATTTAGTTTAATTTGATTTAGTGACCGCGATTTGAGTTTAATGTTATGTAGCTCCAAAGACAAACGAGACAAGGCTTGTAAAACTAAAATTCAAGTTCTCTCAACCAGACAACCGGGATTAACTAAAGAAAAGTGAATGTTTTCGTAAAGACCGGTTTCCAGTGCATATAGCTTAAAAATTCAATTTGAAATGCCGCAAATAAAAAATACAATTATTTACATACAGTTGCTCCCAAAATTGAGCGTACACTCAATTGAGAAGTACTTTTCCTATTAAAGATGCAATATTTTTGGAAAATTCTTTTTAATTTCTATTTTTTATTATTTTTTTCTTGGGAATACATAAAAAACATTACTTAAACAATAAGAAAGAGGTAGTAATACAAAACAACTTCACTATCTCAACATTTCATCGCATAGAATTAAGCGTAGGAGAGGGGGGCAGTTTAGGACGAGGGCAGTTTAGGACAACTTCAAAAAAAGTACTAAAACAAAAACTTTTTAGTATCCAAAACATTGTATTAAAGTGGCAGCACCGTTACAAACAACCATCTGCTTAATATTGTAACGGTACCAGCACACAAAAAATTTCATAGCAAAAGTGTGTTTCTGGAAGGCAGTTGTATTTTTGTTTGCTCCACGATGTAAGTACTTAATTTATAAATTTCGTTCAAGTTTCAAGTGAAAAGTTCTTTGAAGTTATGTTTATTTATTTTGTGATGTGATTCGACAAAGAAAATTAACAATTTATAATGTCTCTATAACATTTCAAGCTTTTTAGTTTTTTCTCTCTCTCGGGGCACATTTGGACAATGCACAGGGGGCAGTTTTAGACATGTCCTAATCTGCTCCCTAATTATTTTTTTGAATACTGTTATACATTTTTTTATTACTCTTTTTTGTTTTATATTATTAGATATGTCTCTGAAAAATGGTCAGAAATTATCAGAAAAAAAGGAATCCGCTCCAAATGAGTCTGATTTGTGTAAGGCCATGGAACTTGTGTTGGAAAAAACAATGTCACTGAGGAAAGCTGCACAAGTTTTTGGGATATCAAAAAGCACTTTGGGGTATAGACTAAGTTTGAAAAAACGGAATCAGGCTCTAAAAAGTGAAGAGTACTCATCCAAAGATACTGTTGCCCAAGTATTCAACAAGACCGAAGAAGGTATGTTAGAAGCTTACCTTTTAAAGTCTTCTAAAATGAATTATGGCCTGACGTATCCACAAGCAAGACGTCTAGCTTTTCAATATGCAAATGCATTGAATAAGTGCCCACTGTTGTGGGAACAGAACCAAATTGCAGGCATAGAGTGGATGAAGTCTTTTATGAAAAGACACCGAAATCTTTCACTTCGAAAGCCCGAAAATACTAGTTTGTCTAGAGCAACTAGCTTTAACAAACATAACGTTGAAGCACTTCAAAAAAAATTAGAAACAGCACTTTCAAAAGCTCCTTTCACACCAGACCGCATCTTTAACTTGGACGAAACCGGTGTGACGACAGTTGTACAAGCTCCTAAAGTCATTACTCAGTGTGGACAAAAGCAAGTTGGGCAAAATGTCTCGGCAGAACGAATGCAGCTGGAAACTCTGTACCGCCGGTATTTGTATTTCCAAGAGCAAGATTCCACGATCATATGCTTAAGGGAGCACCAAACGGTTCGATAGGACTAGCAAATAGTCCCACAAGCGGATGGATGACAAGCCAGTTATTTGTGAAAGTCCTTGACCACCTTCAAAAATATTCATGGTCTACAACGAATGATCCAATTCTTCTACTTCTCGATAACCATGAAAGCCATTGTTCTATAGATGCTATAAAGTTCTGCCGGGAAAATGGCATTGTTTTGCTCACTTTTCCACCCCACTGCACCCACAAGTTACAGCCGTTAGATGTTTCAGTCATGGGACCGTTTAAAAAGAAACTATCACTTTCACAAAATGATTGGCTACTCAACAATCCAGGGAAGACCATTACCATTCATGACCTACCTTCAATAGTGACACCGGCATACAACAATTCATTCACACCAAACAACATATTGTGAGGTTTCAGAGCAACAGGGATCTTTCCCTTTTCACGAAATGTTTTTAGTGATGAAGACTTCGATTGTAGTGAAGTTACTAACAGGATCTTTAATTACTCAGAAGTGTCTCAACCATCAATACCAGGAAACACTGTAATAACTAGTGAACAGGTGCAGACACCAACATCAAGTCAAGTTGCAGAAATGTTGTCTCCAGAAATGGTGAAGCCTTTTCCAAAAGCTGCTCCGCGAAAATAAGGCTCGCGAGGAAGGAAAAAAGGAAGGTCACGCATCCTAACTGAAACTCCAGAAAAAAATGAAATAGAAGCGGCCTTCCTGGAAAGACAAAAAAGGTTAACAAAATCGGCATTAAAAATAAACCGGATGCAAAATACCAAACCAAAACGAACAACGAAGAGGACCAACGATTCCAGTTCAGAAAACACGGATGAAGAAGTCATCTATACGCTGAATCTGATTCTGATTTCGGAAACGAAGAGGACGAAGAATATGAGGAAGAAAATTTGGACGGTTTGGGATCATCTTCTCTAAATTCAGGAGATTTTTGTTTGGTTCAATGTTCTTCGGAAAACAAAAACTTCACTTCCCATTTTGTCGCAAAAATTCTTGATAAAAATGAAAACCATTTTAACGTTTCATTCTTAAAAAAGAAGGCCGGATGTAACAAATTTTATTTCCCCGCGAGAGTAGATAAGTGGTCAGTTGCAGTGCTTGATATCATATCCAAACTTCCAATGCCAAATGATGCAGGAAGTACTTCGCGCACAGCTGGTATGTTCATGTTCAATTATGACTTTTCTGCATTCAAACTTGGGTGATGATAATTGATTTTATTTAGTTCAGTTAATTATGAATTACATTGACTTTTTTCTGTTTTTTTTTCTGTGATATAGTTTTGAGACTTATAAGTTAACATTAAAAACTCAGAGTTCTTTGTAGAATTATTTTTGTATTTGTTCAATAAAAACAACTTAAAAGCCTTTTTTTAAGACAAGTCCAAAACTGCCCCATGCCTGTCCAAAAGTGCCTCCCCAGAGGGGTAGATTGGGACACTTGGAGCCATTTTTTAAAATATTTATATATATACAAATATGAATCAAACAAAATGCATACCGTATCATAATGATAGGTAAAACCATAAACAACGATAATTTTCAGGATTCGAAAAAATACACCGTGTTTTAAGAAAATTAGAGCGCTTTTAGCAAAAACTGTCCTAAGGTGCCCCCCTCTCCCATACACTTTGTATTTATGGCTTATTAAATCAAGTATTCAAAAAATATACTGCTATATTTACTTGTCTTTTAAATTGAATTTGAATTCAATGTTTTCTCGTTTCAATATTCATTTCCTCATTTTTTGTGGAAATTTAAAAATCTTTACGTGAAATTGGCGAAATCGTCGGCCGAACACATTCAACGGTAAAAAAAATCGTTTCTGGAACGATGTTTTGTTCCCGGCGAGACCAAAATTAACTTATTTGGGTTATTAAAATTTAAATTTAAATATGACCACTAATTAACGTTTTTGTTTGCTTTGAATTCCAAGTATACGCTTAATTTTGTGCCATGCATTTGATGATTTTTTAGTTTTTTTAATTTTTTTTTGTTTTTCCTCTTGTTTATTTAACATAAAATATTAAATAAAAAAATTGATAGTAATATACCAAAAACATTTTAATAATTTAAAACAGCAAAACAGTTTTTTTTGCTGGTGTACGCTCAATTTTGAGGGTAACATACATAAAAACATGTAGAGAACGAATATACTAAAGACTTAATTTTCAAGCCTTGTTCTCGAGTTTTGCATATAAGTGAG
Source organism: Eupeodes corollae (assembly GCF_945859685.1). NCBI lineage: Eukaryota > Metazoa > Arthropoda > Insecta > Diptera > Syrphidae > Eupeodes > Eupeodes corollae. Next base: position 169,062,078 of record NC_079147.1, on the reverse strand, counting down.
TTATCTGTTAATAATTGAAGCTTTTCGTCAATATTAATTTAAATCCTATCAAACTCTTCCTTTTAACATTGCAGACCTAACCCATATCGTCATAAAGTTCCTTTTAATCTCAATCCAACTTTCTATCTTCTCCACCCGCCTCCACTTATATGAACTTCAAATACATCCTCCTAATGTATTCGTGAAAAGGTACATACTTCAACATTAAAAATTTATAAAATGAAAAGTCAAAAAATAAATTACTTAAAAAGGGTATACAAAAATACAAATACGTCACTTTTCAGAAAAAAAAATTTGATATTTACATTTCATGGTTGAACAACATTTATTTATAACGTTGTTTTACATAAATAGCGACTATGTCCGCTGCATTTCCATTCACTGCTTCAAGTAAGATGCTTTCTTGAAAAATACATCTGATTATCCTTGTGCCTCAAAACAGAATTATTTTTTAGTTTTCTTTTCTGGATAGTATCACTTTTTTGGATTATTTGGCTGATACTCAGTTTTTGACCCTTAATTTAGTCGCTGGTAGAGGGGAATTAACCGCTTTTCGCATGGCAACTGCTGTTTTTCCTGAGGTTTTGCAAAATCCACCTTTGGTCATGTTCATTTTCATTTTTTCATTTTTTGACCTCCGGATGATATTTCCAACAGTGCTCTTTGGAATTTTCAACAAATCGGCGATTTCTCTTTGCGTCTTCCCTTTAGCATCTTGAAAAATAACAAGTTGCCTCTTGTCGAAAGAAGTATTTTTGCCTTTTCGTCCCATACTGCAGAAAATACGTGTTAAAAAATACAAACAAATCAATTTAAAAAGTGCAAAATTGTTTTTTTTCCCGCGCTCAATTTGTTATCCTTACTTGATGCTGTCAAATACACGAATGAATACTTGACCCAATAATTGTGTGATGTTATAGTGAAGTTCATTTAGTAGGTTACGTTAGGTTATAGTGGCTGTCCAAGATGGAAACGGACACACTTAGGCCAGTTTAATGGCCCATTGTGATACCACATGAATCTTGAGGCTTCCTCCTAAGCTCAATGGAACCAGCTTGAGTCCCTTACGAAACGTGAGAGGCTGATTATACCGATATGATTTAGATCATTTAGATCGTTAAAGAAGAATTCTCCTAGGTAATTTTTGCGTTTTCGAGCTAGAGCAGGGCATGTGCAGAGAAGATGAAGAACCGCTTCTTCCTCGCCCATACAGCGTCTGCAAATGTCATTTGAGAATACGCCTAGTCTCGTGGCGTGCTTTCCTATTAGAAAGTGTCCGGTTATGACACCTATTATCGAGCTTATATGCGATCTGCTTAGAGAGAGCAAGCACCTTGAACGTTTTAAATCCAATGTTGGCCAGATGTTTTTTGTGGCTTGACACGTGGTGATGTTGTTCCACATGGTGCCTGCCCTCCTCGCAGCGTCTTGCATTAGCAACAGTTTACAAGTAGCGATTGGTATGCCAGTACTTGAAAAACGTGGTAGGATGGGCTGTACTGTACCGTTCCTGGCGAGTTCATCTGCCTTACTTTTAAACCCAGCACCCAGCAAAGGTGAATATTAAACTGTTGCGCCATCTCCATTAAAGATGATCGACAGTTATGGACTGTTATAGAGTTTGTAGAGACAGAGTCCAGAGATTTGATAGCGGACTGGCTGTCAGAGAAAATAGGGATATGAGATGTTGGTATACGTTTTCTTTGAGCCAAGACAAGACTTCCTTAATCACCAAAAGTTCCGCCTGGAACACGCTACAATGATTGGGAAGGCGGAATGAGAGACTTAATTTCAGTCGTTCAGAGTACACACCTCCACTAACCCCTTTTTTGGTTTTTGAGCCACCTGTGTAAAAGTGGATTGACTCATCCTCCAAGAATGTCCTATCCTCCCAAAAAGATGTGGTAGGTATAGAAATCTGGAAGTTTCTGTCGAATTGTGGTTGGGGGATGGTGTAGTCTGTGTGCTTTGGAATTGATTCTAAGTACCTTAGAATTACGGAGTGGCCAATGTTGTTGTTAGTCCACTGCGACGAAGCATTGAGGCGAATAGCAGAGCTTGCACTATTTGTTTATTATCTGCCTGGTGAAAACACAGCGTCGCTGTCAAAAAAGAGAGATATGAGCCCTTGCCATTCCAAAAGAAGTTCATCGTCTTCGAGTTCTTCATCCTCACAGAGTGAGATGATTGCCTCACCACTACCAAACAAACGATCTCGCGAGCCGACATCAATTGATCAGCGGCTGGGTGAACTAGCAGATCAAGTTAATTATTTGTCCCAATGTATGGGCATGTTTGTTCCACAGGATGAGGAGGCGAGCATCGGACTGCACATGCCAACATCAGATGATTTTCTGAGTCATCCAGAAGGTTCCAATAGATCACTAGATCTGGGTCAGTTGCAGACTGAGAGCGATGCAAGAGTAGTCCAGCCAGCGAAGAAAGAACATCTTGAAACGCTTGTCAGGTTGCAACATTTTGGACTACCAACATGGAAGAATGTGAGATATTCCAAAGCAATGAAGATGTTGGCGGCTTCTCCAGGTTTCGTTGCACTTCAGGTAAATGATGAGCTCTGTTTGCTCAGTAAGACAAAAGATTATTTAGTTTCCACGGAGCAAGTAATGGCAGCCCTTTCTATTTCCTTGTTGGAACAAAAGTCTTTGTTGAAATCAGGACTTCAGTCAATTATTGACTGGGCTTTCAACTCACCGAATGACTTGATCCCAAACTCTTTGTTTGACAAATTTACAAATTTGTTTGGATCACCCTATGATTCCTATAAAAACACAGAACTAGCATTGCAGGTGATATGTGGTAAGAGAGCTGAGTGCATTGAGGTGAGGCGTGAGAGATTAATTTCTGAGATATCTAATAAGAACTTTCAGTCTGCGCTTAGAAACGTTAATCCAAGTGCAGAGCATCTTTTTGACAAACAGGCGCTACAGGCCTTAATGCAATCGCTTGGTGGATCTCAGTCTTGGCTAAGCACGCCTTCTTTTTCTAGGGAGAGAAGGCCTTTTCATAATCAACGGTCGTCTTACAGCGACAGAAAAAAGAGAAGTGAGACCAGGTATAATTATAAGAGATCTGAACACAGAAGGGGCAGGCAGGACAGAAGGGGAGCGAATTCCTTTCGCTCCAAAGAGAATACCAAGGCCAATAAATGACTCACAAACACCTTTCAGGAGAGGGCAGCTAAGGTTTTTCAGAGACAAGTGGCAGAACCTTGGCGCAAATTCTTTCATCCTACAAAGCATTTCTGGAGCAAGGATACCGTTTTGTTCCAAACCCCGTTTAGTTTTTCCAACAGAAGATATTTTACAAAATTTTTTGACAAATCCATCTCAAGAGATGGATCTTCAAGTACAAGAGATGAAAGAATCAGGTGTGTTAGAGCCCTCCCCTCAAGTCAGCCCAAGTTTTATTTCAAAGATGTTCCTAATAAAAAAATCCAGCGGGGGAGTTCGTCCCATTTTCGATCTGAGAGCGCTGAACAACTATGTAACAGAAAAGACTTTCAGCTGATCTCTCACGCCTCCGTCCCAGATTTTATACAGGCAAAAGATTGGATGGCAAAGATAGACTTATCACATGCATACTTTTATGTGCCAATAGCAGAAAGCCATCGACCCTTTCTGAGAGTAGTTTACAGAGGCGAACTCTTACAACTTACCTGCCTCCCGTTTGGCCTGTCGTCAGCTCCCAGGCTGTTTTCAGCCCTAACTTGTTGGATCGCGGAGATTCTTCGAAGCAGAGGTATCCGAGTTTTAGTTTACCTGGACGACTTCCTTTTGGTAGGTCAAGATTTGCCCAAGCTTACAGTTCAGGTCGCGGAGACTGTAGAACTTTTAGAGACGTTTGAGACATACAATCCCCATCCCTCGGAGGGCCATGAAGGAGATAACTTGGTGGCTCGGAGCCACAGACAAGTTCTCACCAATTCACAAACCGGCAATAACAAACTTTTTGGTAACAGATGCGGCAGCCTCAGGTTGGGGTGCTCAATTGGACGACACTGCCATGTCAAGTCGATGGTCAAGAAAACAGGTAAGGTGGCACTCCAATATGAAAGAGATGTATGCGGTGTACAGAGCTATAAGTGCCCGAGCGGATCGGCTGTGGGGCTCGCACATCTTGCTTCAGACAGACAATCGTTCTCTCGTGGCTTACATTCGCAAGGAGGGGGAACCAGGTCTATTGGCCTATTAGATCTAACTTATCAGATTCTTCACCTCGTAGATCAGTTCAATATAACCATATCTGCTTTCTACCTTCCGGGAAGGTAGAATGGCATAGCAGACAGACTTTCAAGGGGTCGATCTATCCCCGAATGGCATCTTCTACCCGCAGCAAGGAAACTTATCTTCGAGAGATGGGGGGTACCCGACATAGATCTGTTTGCTTCAAGGGACACGGCTGTTGTCGAAAGATATGTGTCGATAGATTCAAGAGATCGTGCGGCAGAGTTTCTCGACGCATTCAGTCGCCATTGGAAGTTTCAACTAGGGTAGATATTTCCTCCACCAAATCTGATGCCGAAGGTGTTAGCTCACCTAAACCAGTCACAGGGAACCTACCTCATTGTAGCCCCGAGTGGAAGCAAGTGTTTTGGATGCCCGACCTGAAGGCTCGGGCGCTAGAGCCACCACTAGCAATCAACAACCTGCGGAGGGTATTGATAGATATGACCACCAGACGTCCACCTCCACAGGTCGAACTTTTGAGCCTGAACGTATGGAGAGTTGGGGGTAATCAGGTAGAAGCTTGGTCGAATGAAGAAAAAGAATTACTTAAGAGATTAAGAGAGGATGGAGAGTTTCGACTTTAAGGACATACTTACCAGCTATAAGAGCTTGGATAGCTTGGTCCAAAGTAAATCATTTTAATGCGAATTCTCCATTTTTGGCCTGGTTATTTTTAAAAGAAAACTATGCACCAAGTACTATTCTTGTCTATAAATCTGCAATTTCAACATTTTGTGGCCCAAATGCAGTTGAAAATCTGTCTTCACATTTCTTAGTGAAACAGATTTTAAAAGCAGTATCATTAGCAAGACCTGCTACGAGAAAGTTACAGACTTGGGATCCCCGGACTGTAGTAGATTGGCTGGCCTCAACAAAAAGCAAGGAGACCCTTTTTGACGCATCAAGGAGGGCGGCTATCATCTTGCTACTTGCATCTGGACGAAGAGTTCATGATCTTACATTGCTTAGAGTTTCCCCCGATAGTTTTATAGAGGGTAAAAACGAGATTATATTACATCCGTCTTTTGGTTCGAAGACTGACTCAGCCACACATAGACAGTCCAGTTGGCAGTTACTCGAGCATTCAAACAAAAACATCTGTCCAGTATATTGGTTAAGGCGTTTAATCAGATTAGCCGAGGAGAGAAGAGCAAGTGTGGATAATCTTGATAGTCTTTTTATAAGCGTAAAGGGACCAGTCAGACCAGCATCAAGAACATTGATCGGCGGTTGGGTGCGTTCAGTTTTACGAGAGGCCGGAATAAGTGGTACACCTGGTAGTGTGCGAGCCGCGGTTGCTTCACTAGGTTGGCTCCAGAACCACCCTGTTGATGAAATTCTTTCAAGAGGAAATTGGAGGGCGGAGAATACTTTCAGACGACACTACTGCAAGAATATAAATCAATCTAATCAATCCGTGAAGGAAAACCAACTTTTTCAGAATTTTAAAGCAAAGTAAAGACGAACTAAATTTTTATTTTTTTTGTAACCATACTATTTATGAATTAAATTTTTGTTTTGTTTAACAATAACTTATTATACAAGAAGAACAACATAGTCTGTCAAATCAATAGTATATCTCGGAGATATGATGTTAAATGGACTAAATTGATTAGAATATATTTTGTTTTAGGGGAATTAGGTTCATAACTATTTTTTATTAGAACTATTTCTAGTTTTCATCATCATAGCGTTGTGCTCAAACACCAGCAGATAACTTTAACTTATCCCTGTTTATACCTTTCTCTAAAGCAGTCCACCATACTGCCACACCGTACGTTAAAATCGGTCTGATTACCGATGTGTATAGCCAATGCGTGATTCTGGATTGTAAACCCCATTTATTACCAATAGTTTTTTTGCAAGAAAAGAGAGCTACAGTAGCTTTTTTGACTCTTTCCTGAACGTTGCGTTTCCAATTTAGTTTTTTGTCTAAGACAAGACCCAGGTATTTAGCCTCGTCTGAGAATTTTAATTGGATACCTTTAATATAGGGAGGGTTGACAAATGGAATTTTGTATCTCCTCGAAAATAAGACCAGATCGGTTTTGTGTGGGTTAACACCCAGTCCACACCAATCAGCCCAAAGTATTAGTCTGTCCAAGGCATTTTGTAAGAGTTCTTTCAGGATATAATGAGATGCTTTCCTGAAACTGCTATTGCAACGACGCGTCGTCCGCATAGGCTATCACTCTGAAACCCTCCGCATCCAGACTAGTTAGGATTTCATTCACCACTAGGTTCCAGATGAGAGGGGATAGAACACCACGGTGTCCCTCTACTAACAAATCCTCTACTAGAAGAGTTGCCAAGTTTTGAGTTAATTATTCTGCTTGTAAGCATTAAATGAATTAACTCCCGAAGCGAACTCTACATTTAGAGATGTCAGTGCAGATGTGTCCACGTTGTTAAAGGCACCTTCGATGTCAAGGAAAGCAACCATAGTGAACTCTTTACGATGGAGGGAATATTCGATGGTGCGTACTAAAGTGTGTAACGCTGTTTCCACCGATTTACCTTTAAGTTTATTTAGTAAGGCAACGGTAAATTAAATAACGAGAAGAACTATTTTCACCACTATTAATATCATAATGGTGCAAGCAACGAAATCAAATTCAAACCGGTTGCACTTAATTCTGTGTGTATATTTTGTATGGACTATTGTTTTAAAATATAAGTATTGACCCAATAACTGTATATATAAAAGTTTAATTGCAACAAATAAATCGGTGACATTACATCTGCACAAATTTGGAAAAATGTGGTAATGAATACAGATATAAAGCATTCCCTTTTTCCTGCTGCTGGACAATAGAGGATAACATGGTTAAACTGAAATAGTTTAACGTCTTTACAGCCTTAGACATCATTACACATTTATTTGAAAACGATTCTATTGATAATGATTGAATTTTTAATCCGATGATAAACCATTTTGTTTTTATAAAATACAATTTTGAAATTTCATTCAATTTGTAAGTGATTTTTTTATTCAGTGGTTAAGGCTAAAATTAAAGATGCATTCATAAATTAAAAAACGCAGATGCAGACTTGTGAGCTGCTTTTCTGAGGATGATGTTGGCCCTACACTTTTGTTTACTATGAAACCAATGTAAAGTTCTAATTATCCATTCCGCAGTTTCAAAAGTAAATTGTAATAAACAGATGTAACATTTTTTAAATACGTATTTCCGTATTTCTTTTTTACTGTACAGTTTGAACTGGCCACCAGGCGAATTGTTGCAAGCATAGATTCTTTGAGGTAATTTTCGACCACTTTTTGAAACATATTGGGCGGTATATCAGCCATAACTTGACGAATGTTGGTTTCTAAGTATTCAAGTGTTAAAGGTTTATCTGCATAATAACGGTCCCCAAAAAATACTAGCGGTGTCAAATCACATGATATTGGTGTCCAGTTGATATCGCCACGATACGAAATTACGCGGCCAGGAAATGTCTCTTGCAATAAAACCAAATTCGCTTGAGTTGTGGTGCAGGCGAAAAAAGTCGGTTATCATGTGACCATAACGCTCCAAATTTAAGGTGACAGTCGTTCCATCGTCGGTTTTGAAGATGTAAGGTCTAATCACACCTTCAGACCAAAGAGTGCTACAAACAGTGGATGTAATGGCCTCCCTTCAATTACTTGAGGGTTCTCAGAACCCCAAACACGACAATTCTTTATTAACATACCCACCGGGTGAGAAATTTGCTTCGTCATTGAAGAACCGCGCCTGTTGTTGAAGCACCCATTCGACATATCTACGACGCGACGTTGTGAATGGTTGTGGATGTAGATTCAAATGCAAATTACGCCATATAGTATATTATGTAAAATCTGAATTTTGTAATTACAAAACCGCGATATCTCACGAATGGTGAGTCTTATGAGAAAAAGTTTCTGGACCAATTTTGTAGAGAATTGTGTGATCTACAAGTTTTGTCTGATTTATTTTCACGATAAAATTTACCGTTTCCAAGAAAAATGGAAAAACCATAAAAACAAGGACGATCGAAGGGGATTTTTGACATTTCAATTGTAATGAGATATTTAACTTCTCTGCCAATTTCCAGCTCTATGATTTATTTTTGTCTATTTTGACTGGACTAATAATTTGAGTTTAAAAATGCAACTACTTTCACAATCCTTGCCGAAAAAATTCATGCAATGCATTTATGCACAGAAAAACTACTGCAAGAATGCGGCATACATATATACAATATCAAAAAGTAGTTAATAAATGTCATCAAAGTAGGTGTATTAGAAAAGAATGAAATAAATAACAAAGTTCTTTCAAAATGTCCAAATATACGTTCTATTAGAACTTATTTTAAATGTTTTGAACGGAACAAATTTGTTCATTGATTCATTTCTATGAAGTATTACATTATATTTTAACTTATTAATACCAAATCATTTTATTTTTTGCCAAAAATTTAATAAATATTCAATTATTTTACCTACTCATGTTGTTCTGACATTTTCCTTCAGAGCGGCAACGGCAACGGCAACAAAAATAAAATGGGCACATCCACAAAGCTAGTAACTACTTAGTCAAAATTCAACTAAACGGTGATTTTTTAAGAGCTTGAGAACTTAAAAAAAAAAAACGCATACAATTTGCAAAATCTCATCGATTCTTTATTTGAAACGTTAGATTGGTCCATGACATTTACTTTTTGAAGATAATTTCATTTAAATGTTGACCGCGGCTGCGTCTTAGGTGGTCCATTCGGAAAGTAAAATTTTGGGTAACTTTTTCGAGCATTTCGGCCGGAATAGCCCGAATTTCTTCGGAAATGTTGTCTTCCAAAGCTGGAATAGTTGCTGGCGTATTTGTGTAGACTTCAGACTTGACGTAACCCCACAAAAATAGTCTAAAGGCGTCAAATCGCATGATCTTGGTGGCCAACTTACCGGTCCATTCCTTGAGATGAATTGTTCTCCGAAGTTTTCCTTAAAATGGCCATAGAATCGCGAGCTGTGTGGCATGTAGCGCCATCTTGTTGAAACCACATGTCAACCAAGTTCAGTTCTTCCATTTTTGGCAACAAAAAGTTTGTTAGCATTGAACGATAGCGATCGCCATTCACCGTAACGTTGCGTCCAACAGCAGCTTTGAAAAAATACGGTCCAATGATTCCACCAGCGTACAAACCACACCAAAGAGAGCATTTTTCGGGATGCATGGGCAGTTCTTGAACGGCTTCTGGTTGCTCTTCACTCCAAATGCGGCAATTTTGCTTATTTACGTAGCCATTCAACCAGAAATGAGCCTCGATTATGTAGACCATAAATCGGACGTAAAGCGCGAAACACATTTCGAACCGAACACTGATTTTGGTAATAAAATTCAATGATTTGCAAGCGTTGCTCGTTAGTAAGTCTATTCATGATGAAATGTCAAAGCATACTGAGCATCTTTCTCTTTGACATCATGTCTGAAATCCCGCGTGATCTGTCAAATACTAATGCATGAAAATCCTTACCTCAAAAAAATCACCCTTTAGCTAGTAGCTTTGTGAATGCAGAATTGCGCTACAAAGCTAATCATTCGAAACTGAAATATTATAGACAAAATACAAATATATAAAATAAGAAACATTTGTGTGTGTAACTTTGTAACCGAAATTTGTACCAGGGTTGTTGCGGATGTACAAATTTTGACATCCGCGGAAGCGGATGCGGATGCGGATTTTTTTAGAATTATATCCGCGGATGCGGACTTTAGAATTTATTAAATAAAAACAATTTTAAGTCCGTAAATAAAGGAAAATTTTATTGATTATCTTTTCGTTTAATAATTAAATTTAAAAATAGGTGAGTTATATTTAATAAAAAGCAAGATTGCAGCCTTCTCAGACTGCAATCTGTTTCTTAGTGGATCGTATATTAATCCAGCTCCACTTAATAGTTGTTCGCTGGGAACACTGGCTGGTGGAGGTGATAAATACCTCAGTGCAACTTTGGAGAGCCTTTTAAAGTCTGTTTGATAGACTTTCCACCAATCAAGTTGATTATTATCCAATTCTAGTCATTTTTTATTTCGGTAACACGCTAACACCCTTCGGAGAAGTGCTTCTGGACTAGCGTTATCAGATTCTCCTTCACCTTCATCTTCAGTTGATGAATCAAGCATTATTTCCATATCGCTTCTGAAGCAAGCCTTGTAACTTAAACCGGACGTTCCTGGTTCCGAATGTAAAGTCTCATCCATTTTCTTCTTTTTTGTGTTGTTTGCTTTTGGTGACAACGTAGGAGAACTGGTTCTTAATGGATCATTTATCATCTTTAGACTTACATTTTTTATTCTTTCCTCGGTGAAGGGTTTGAAAAATGTATGCTTATAGCGAGGGTCTAAGTATGTTGAAATCGCATACTAATCTTTATCTTGCAAAGATGAAAATTTTGTTAAAAAATTAGTTTTCAGATTTAAGGCTGCCAGCCGAATGGCATCAGTGTCCGATGGTTTTGATAAGTATTCAGCAAGTTTTTTCTTAAGCATTTGAATTATAGAAATCACAGAAGATATAAGTGCCTGAGAGCTGCTCATTTCACGAGTAGCTTCTTCAAAAGTTTTGAGTAGTTGAAGGCAGCTTTCAATTATTTTCTACTCTTCTGGAAAAATTGGTTCAATATTGTTGTCATTGGCATAAAGACTTAATGCATCTTTTATCTTGCCACACAATCCTGGAGTACTTTGTTGTTTTTTTCGAATTTGAAAAAAAGCGTTAAAAACATCTGCATCCGCAACAAACTCCGTATCAGTTTATGCGTATACGGATGCGGATATTGGAATCATTGCGGATAATCCGCGATTGCGAATGCAACATCCCTAATTTGTACACCACGTAGGAGGGGAAATTTCAACTACTTTACCTTTGTGAATGCGACCAATGACTGCAGGTTTGATCGCATTTCAGCTGTCCAACAGTTTTCTTTTTAACAGTCACCGACTGCAGTAATGCAGAGTATTTACGCAAATCTTGCTGCTTTTTTCCATCAATGAATTTACCCGAAAGACAGTCTTAATTCATGAGAACGATGAGAAATCGTTCTTCGACAACTTTTTCACTAACAGCAGCGATCTTTTAAGCGGAACGAGCGAAACGATGATGCACAGGCCTGTCTATCTGTAACCAATCAGTCTCTTCAAGTTGGACGATTATGTAAACCATACAGCCTTATTATGAGTATCAATTTGATAGTCGATAATTTCTATCAATTATTTGATAAGTATAAACTGGTAATTATAGACCGATTGTGAATATTTATCAAAAGTTAATTGCGAATGAGTTTTATTTATTTTGTTTGACGTTTCACATGTGAAGTGTTTGTTGTTTTTTGGGCCACTAAAGGAAAAATTCTTTGTGCGAAAATGTAGTTGCTCTTATAAAAAATTCGTTTGTTTCTTTATTTGGAATTTTTGTATTTAAGAGCAGAATAGTAAGGAACGTTTCCTACGCTCAATTGGTAACTTTCTTGGGCAAAGAATTTTAAAACCGTTTCTAGTTTTAGTACTGAAGTTTTAAATGAATCTGCAATGAAGTTTCATCAGCCAATGCAAGAATTGAAGAAAAGTATCTTATTACATGTGTTCGTCCAAATTCATTAGGTTGGAAGAATCACGTAATACTCTGCGTATTTTGAGTTGCTGACTTGCGTTAACTTCATCATAACTCTCTTCAAAAAACAATTTCATCGAAGCCTTAATTCCTTAAATTTTTTTTTGCATTTGAGAATCCTGAAATACAAGTTTTTTGTTTGCATGCAAAAATATACCTATAGCAACCTAATTAAACATCGTCAATAAAAAGTAATTTTAAAAATAAAATTCAAACAAATCACTGTTTCTTTATATTTATACTTTATTCTAGGCATGAAGAGAATGAAGAAACGTACTTTTTATAATTATTTTTCTTAATTAAAAAGTATTTAAGACGCATCATTATCAACCAAGAATTTGTGGTTGATATAGAAATTGATATGTATCTATTTTGTTGATATCCGTAATACCAACTATGTCAAAAAATCATTCAAAATAATGATAAAATTCACAGTTCATCAACAAAGTTGATAGTAGGTAGATAGACATAATACCAATGCATCAAAAATAATGTTATGCATCAAGTATCTATGTACTTGATAGCTAATAGCGCTTATAATCTCCTCTTAAAACACGATGTGCTAGATTCGCCAATTTTTACAAAACAAAATTGGTTTAACAACTTAGTTTGACAGGTGTCGAATTCTAGCGCTAAACTTTTGAAACCGCTAAAAAAAAAACATTTAAAATTGCATGTACTTGAAAAGTCACTGCAGCTGTAAATACGTATTTTGGCTATAAGTTTATACCCAAAAATTGGTTTCTACTCTTGTTCTATGATTTCAGCTCCCAGAAATGGTCTCAAGGTAATATCAAAAACTCAAAAAATTATTGTTAACACTAAGTTTTTTTCTATTGCTTCGTGGCATGAGTCTTACCTTATTAAACAGATATCAATATTTTTTCTCTATATCATCTTTGTCCGACCCCTCCTCACAAACGTGAACATATGTAAGAATTATGTCACAATCTTCTGATCCATCGTTCATATCAAGAATATCTTTAATTAATAAACCTGAAATCTTAATAACAGACTTAATCTTTTCAACTCCATCATCATTAACAGAACAATATTTTGAGAAATATTTATCTTTTATCTTCTCAATTTTTCTCTGGTTCTCGATTGCTACTTAATGTCAATTTGAGCGAAAATATTTTTTATTTTAAAGTAAACACTTTTTGATTTTCCTGTAACCAGCTTCATCTTTAGCTACATATGTATGTACATATATGTAAGGTAGAATAAATTAAAAATATTGCTAAATTGCAACAATAAACTTTGAGAAAGCGGGTACACACTATAAATCCATATATATGTAGGTAACGATTCATTTTTACACAATTACTTTAATTTATTTTATTTTAAGGAATTATTTCGTTTTTAAAATTAAATCTTTGGTTAATTAAATAAAACATTACTCAATCAGTATAAATGTCGTTGTTGTTTTTTTGTTTTTGTTTTCATAATAACATAAATTACAACTAAAAACTTTTTCTCTATCGAAATGCATACAATTTCACACGAAAATTTAGTTCTAAGATTTTATTAAAGAAAAATAAATGCTTCCTGAGCCAAGTTATTAAAAAAACGAATGTCGAAAACGAATGAAGCCTTGAAATACGTATGAATCTATTTAGTTGATAACTAACTTTGTTTCCACTTCTTTCTCTTCAATAAGTTAAAATTGCCGTAGGTGGTGTGATTATCGGTCAAGAATGGAATATAGAACGCTCGAAGTAGTCTATGAGATTTCTCTTGAATAAGAAATGGTAAACTTTTCACAACTGTCCATTCCCGAAGTCTGGCTGCGTAGTTCGGTTGAAGTTCGGTGTATTTTCCTTCGTCTAAATCGATCAGAAAGTGACATTTGTTGTAGTCAAAGTACATGTGATCATTTTCCTGGTTCATGTCATTAAAGTAGGGTTGTGCAATAGTGGTAGCATTTTCGGCTCCTTCATAGTATGCGGGTAGAATTCCTTTAAATTCCGATTGTAAGAATCGAATGCGGAAATTTGTGGATGGGAGAAAGAAACTACCCGGAAATCTATACCAATCTTTACCCACACAGACATTGTAGATTTTATCGGCACTGTAGTCTGGAGCTGATTTAACTTGGTTCAATTCAATAAGCAAATCCATTGGGGCGTGGTAATTACGGTAGAGTGAAAAAACTCTAGACATACCCAAAAGTGTGCTTACGAGCATAAAGACTACAGGTATTAACATGGTATGGTCGAGATAGTGTGCGCCAACTGTAAGTTTTGTAAACATTGTTTTTAGCCGGAATAGGATTCGTTGAAAAATGTCAACGGTAATAGCACCGCAGAGACTGATCATAGGATAGATGGGGAAAAGGAAACGTTCTTCTTTATGTGGCTGAAGGAGGAATACTGTCAACCAAAGGAAGAACGGAGCCAAACTTAGGTAGTGAGGCAGATGTAAGGTACTCTTTGATCTAGCTGGGATGGTAAAGTAGTCGATGAGCAGCATTAAGGGAGTTATAATTGCCGCTATCTAAAAGAAAGAGAGAAATTACAACAAAAAAAAAACTACTTTAAACAACTGTACTCACCCAGATGACGTTAAAGTTTAAAAACCCATTGATTAGATAATAACTAAATGGCTCAGTTCCATAGAGATTGGGTCCATGAGTGGTGAAGACATTATATATAACAATATTCAGCGGAGCAAAGACTACTCGTCCAAAATAACTAGAATCGATGACAATCATTGGAATGCCAATGGTGGCACCAGAAATCAGCGTCCATATAAGAAACGCTTTGAACATTCTCTGCCTGATAAGCATGTCAAATGCAATTGGAATTCCAATAAGAGCAGCGAATGGCCAACCTAAAAGAGTTGATATGGCTGTGAGAAAAACAGCTAAATTGTAGCTCTGTTGCCACCAGGCCGCCAAGGCAGCACAGCCAAAATACATAGAGAATGAGCTTGGCAGCAAAGCTGTGCTTGAAACGAACATTCCAACACTGAATAACTGGAATATAAGCCACAATCTACCAATGTGTATACCGAATTCCCGACAAATTGCCCTATTAAATTTGAATATGGTAATTAATCCCATATTAGAAGATAGTTTACTGTACTTACTTGTACATATATCGTTCCATTACCGCACAACCAAAACCAAGAATGCACCGGATCATATAGAATATCAAGACTGGTGATGGCTGAAATAACTTTTGATAGATCCAACCGGGCACACCCTGAAGGAGCAGGTATGTATACGAGCGTAGAGCAAACTGCGGACTGTACTCCCATGTCTGTAGGCCATGACCATTGATGATGTAGTGCAGAGGTTCCCAATAGTTAAATGTTTCATCACAGTCCGAAATGTATGACCAAATTGCACTGCAAAGTCTAGCGCTCACAAATGTTTTGAAAGCTGTGTCAACACCGGGGACAACTGTGTTTGCTTTTGTGGACGATACGGGTGCCTGACTGGATTTATGCTTGTAACTTGTAATAAAAACATCATACTTGATCGATAAGTGGCAATACTTACGATTTGTCTTTGTTTTTCGATTCCTTAGGTTCCTTTACTATTTTTCGTAAAGCTTTTTTCGAAAAGGACGTATGATTATCGGATTTATTTACATTATACCGATGTCTAGCGGCCGGCGGCGCCATTATTGATATTTATGCGATAGAAAATCCACGGAATATATTCAAGGGACGTGGGACATTACAGGTGTATTTTGACAGCTTATTGCATAGTTGGTATGGTTTGTGCATTGAATAAACGTACAGGGTGCTTAAAAACTTCTTTCATAGTTATTAAGGCACTCAACACAATGTACAGGGAAGAAATGTCAAAATCAACCATTTTATCAACTACAAACTACACTATTATCTTAAGTAACTCGCTTTTTATCACCACTACAAAAAAAACGTGTTTTGGTTTCTCTTTTTCATTATATAGTTAAGCAAGACCAAGTCTAAGTCAGCTTAATTTTTAATTTTTTTTTCTTCTTAGTCTTAAGTTTACAAATGTATTTAATGTAAAAAAAAAGCCTTGATAAATATAATTGAATTCCGTGTGTATTATGTGAAAAAGTAAGCATTGAAAATTAATTTAAAATAGAAATATGTAAATGTTTTTTCGCTATAAAATGCGATAATTATTAGGGATATTTACGATCCGGTGCAACCAAAAAGTGCAAAATTGCGAAACTTTATTTTTGGTTGTAAATCATGAACACATTTTTTTAGTCTATTACAAAACAAGAGTAACTATGTTGAGCCAAGAAATTAAGCAAAAATGTTTGATTCTGTAACACTTTTCGTATTATTTAATTCGTTTGTCGATGATTGACTTTCTTGATATGGACTTCAAATAGCCAACTTCACGTTGATGTCATCTATCCTTTAATACTACTAGACCTCCTGTAGGTGCAGTGGAAATATGAAGAAACTTTTGTATTTTGTTGATGTTGTCGAACTTAGTAATAAAATAATAGACGTCTTAAGTTTCTTTGATGACAAAATTGTTGTAGTGCAGTGGAAATATGAAGAAACTTTGAAGCTTGATTTTGTATTTTGTTGATGTTGTCGAACTTAGTAATAATAGACGTCTTGAGTTTCTTTGATGAAAAAATTGTTGAGGTCTTAAAACTAGAAATGACGTTTTAAAATAAACTATTATTTTTTCACTAACCCTAAGAAAGAGGCATATTTTCGAGCATGTAAATGGTTGGTTGACTATTCAGCAATTGACTTGAATTGATGTGAATTGTGTTTTTTTTTTCAAATTTCAAAGCATTTAACTATAAAATATCTTAATTTTTGAAATTTCTCTTCACACACAAAAAGATATTTGGTGAAGAAATCTACAGTAAAACTTAAATAAAGAACTACGAAATTATACTCTAACAGTCTAATTAATAAAAAACGCTTATTCTACGTTATCTAATAATTGGCAATGGTTTAAAAACTCGAAAAACCTGGCATACATTATTATAACAAAATTTAATTAGCAATCTTCACGTTTTTTTTTGTATTTCAGAATAACTATGGCACATTTGGATCTTATTATTTCGCTAAACCACCTTCTTTAGTCTCATAATAGAAATTTTGTTTTATTCATAACATTTTGAATTAAGTCTGTGGAATAAGACCTAACCCTTCGTTATTCCAGGTTTATTAATTTGGCTGTAAAGGACTATTAACATAAGATCTACCAATGACCGAGGAATGAATAGATAAATGTGTTTTTTAATAATAATCTATACAACATTTTTGATCAGTTATCAACCAAAATATTATTTTGTTCATGCTGTGTATGTGGACCCTTAAAATCTCCACTATTTCTTGACATGCTCAACTTCAAATTAATTTGACAGTTCGGTTTATGTCACTTGTCATTATATCAAACAAATAAAAGTGGTACACTACACAGCCAGACGGCCGGTAATTAAGATAGAAGCAACAAGCATTTGAAAATATATAAAAAGAGAAACACAATTATTCGAAAGAAATCTGATTTTTTAAGTTAAAATATACAAACAGTATAATACTTTAGTTCTCAATAGAAAAAATTATGTCTAAAGACGACAAGGATAAGCCCCAAGTGGACAAAGAGCTCGACCTTTCAAATGCAGGTCGTGGCGTTTGGCTAGTGAAAGTGCCTAAGTACATTGCCAACAAATGGGAAAAGGCCCCCTCGAACATGGATGTGGGCAAATTAAGAATCAGCAAAACTCCCGGACAAAAAGCACAAGTTTCCCTTTCACTTACTCAAGCTGTTGTGAACCTAGATCCTGAAGAAAAAATTCCAACCGAACACATCCTCGATGTGTCGGTGGTGACAAAACAGACACTTGGTGTGTTCTCCCATGCGGTGCCCAAAGAATCGTCTAAAGATGATGTTATACCCGAAGCTGAAAAATTGTATATGGAAGGAAGAATTGTTCAGAAGCTCGAATGCCGCCCAATTGCTGATAATTGTTACATGAAACTGAAACTTGAATCGATTCGAAAGGCTTCCGTGCCACAGCGTCGAGTTCAAGCAATTGATAAGATTGTTCAGAACTTTAAGCCAGTCAAGGACCACAAGCACAATGTATGAACACAAGATTAACCTCTTTATTATATGCCACATAATTGATTTCTTTTTCCGTTTCTTACAGATCGAGTATAGAGAAAGAAAGAAAGCAGAAGGTAAAAAGGCTCGTGACGATAAAAATGCAGTTCTTGACATGCTGTTTAATGCATTTGAAAAGCATCAATACTATAATATCAAGGATTTGGTGAAGATAACAAAGCAACCTATTGGTTATCTTAAAGAAATACTTAAAGAAGTCTGTGATTACAATATGAAAAATCCTCACAAAAACATGTGGGAATTAAAGAAGGAATATCGCCATTACAAAACGGATGAGGAGAAAAAAGACGAGAAATCACCTTCAGATAGTGACTCAGACTAGCCATAACATTAAATTTCGTGTTGATGTCCAGTCAAGACCCCGTAGGTTTCTTGTAAATATAGACAAATTAGAATATTGATGTTTTTAAATGCGAGAAATATTTAATCTATTTTAATTTTACAAAAAAAATACACAAGAATTGAAAAGAAAAACCAATTTAAACCCCAATACATTGTTGATGCTTTTCTATTCTATTAGCTATTTGGATTCGGCATACAATCGTAGGTCTTCCCGGTTCTTCTCTAAAACCACACATAAGATGAAAGTCTTCTTAATTATGGTTCTCTACGAAATTTGAAAGAAAAATGTGGCTAAAAAACATTTCAAAGTTTTTAGGAAACAAATAAATATTTTTGTTGTAGTAGGTATAGCAGAAGAATTGATTAACTTATAATTGTGTTATGAAAACCACTGATACTATTACTTTCCAAATTTATAAAAATCACTGTGATAGTTTTTGAGAAAATAGTGCCACAAATTGCGCTTCGCCTATTTATGTATGCAAAGGAAAGAACATTTTGGATGAAATGCTGTCTTACATCTATATAATATGTTTTGTCCTAGCATGATAAACTTTATATGATGATAGCTCTCCGATTGTAGCAAAAAAGAATATACTTAGATATTACTTATCATGTGGGAGATGTTAGAGAAGTTCACTCTCAGCATCCGTAAAGCTACTGTCGGCTGCTAACGAATACAATTAGACCTTCGTTTGTCGAAACCTTCCGTTTGTCTTATGTAGAATAATCATATACATTTTTTCGTTGTCTTACTCTATCTGATTTTCTAACGGACTTAATAAAGTTGAAGGTACAGACAAATCTTGAAGATTTAGTTCAAAATATTCTTCTTCACTTTGGTTAGGTCTTTTTTGATAATCTTAAATGTAGTTGTTGTTTTTAAAATTGGATCTTGATTTTCTTCACTTGCCCCCACTTCGAAATTACCTATCCAAATAGTTGTTCTTCCAAAAAAAAGGCCATCACAAGATTTCATAAGTTTCCTCTTCTTTGGATCTTACAGTCGGTAAGCTTTCAAATCCTATTTTGCGAGGACATTCAGGACTCTTAAGGGGCATTCACCATCATTTGTGATCCAAACACTGCAAATGAGACATATCTGTTTTTTTTCGTCACCAAATCACCTGAGATGTTTTGTTCTACTTTGTACTGAAATTTTCTTAAGCTATTCTTATGATTTAAACTTGCTATAGCAGATGTAAAAAACACTTACTTTCCGAGGTTTTCCTTGGTTTTACGTTTATTTGAGCAATTTTGTGTGTAATTTCTTTTCTGTTTACTTTGGAATTTTGTCGCTCATGGCATGCAAAGGTTGTGTTTCTAAACCCATGATAATTAGCTCCACTCATCATTTAGCCTTCAAAAATTCATGATCCTATAATTTCTCTGATACAATCATTTGAAGTGAATTCAAATTAGTCCACAGAACCACTAGATTTCAAATTCGTATTCAATGACGTCTTTAACAAACCAATTTTTCGTGTAAGACCTTTATCAGCAAGAGAAGCTTCTAAGCGACCCCACTCCTCTTTCGTATTAGTTGTGTTCTTGCCATGAACGAAATGTATTAGTTCGAGTAACATAATTATCTTTTCGCTTTTATAATTTGCTTAGCATCTTTTTTTAATCCGCGAACGCTTTCTTACAGATCTTCATGCTCCAAAAAATCTGAACTATGAAAGGCATTTTAACTTTTCAAATGCTGGAATAGGCAACAAATTGATTTCTTTTCTTCAATTGTATGTTGACCAGCAATTTTGGGCTCATTACCTTTTGGAGAGCTATCTGACGAAAATAGTTTGCTTCAGATTCTAGTTTGTTGAAGGTTCTAACAAGAATAACAAACCAAGTTAAATTAGTGTTATCATTGATTATAATTTTCAACCATCTGGAAATATAATCAATTTCTCTTCCTTTCTCTGGAAGAAATTAAATTGAAGAAAGTCCAAAACAAGACCAACATTATAGTATGTATTTAAATTTAATGAAGATTTTTATTATTTTTAGTGTAAAAAAATTGTTTTTATTTCGGAAGCAATTTTGTTATGTCCTTAAGCTCTATCAATTTTCCAAGAATAAATTAAACGTAACAAAAAACGATCACGCTAGCTTCATAAATCTAGCCACATGCAATACTTTTTACAAAAAATAAATGAGATCCTATACGAAGGAGAGTATTTTACAGGTTATAAAAATGGTACATGCACTTCTATTGATTTTTTAAAAATAAACTGTTAAATTATTCTCCGATGAACCCATGTCTTCTGTAGCTGATAATAAATTCGACTTGTGCGGCTCCCACGCTGCCTTCTTGCTGCTATTCTCGGATAAATTATGTTCTACAGTCTCGTGGATTGCGATCGAATGTCGCTCCATTTCGCCATCGTAGAGTTGGCCGTTAGCGGACGCCCTAGATACAATACCTTAATGAAAATTTTTGGACGAAAATAATTACAGGAGAGTTTTAAAAATTTCAATATTTAAAATCTAACTTCTCACTGTTGCCGCATAATTATCACGTTCGCGCTGCCGTTCCCGTTCACGTTGAGCTTCTCGTTCAAGACTAGCAGCTAGAATTGTTGAAGCTCCTGCGCTGAGGCTGCTTCCCGATCCGCCATGTCCGTTAGTGGTGGGGTTTGTAAGAGTAACATTGCCACCGGCAGTAGTTTTTACCCTAGGAAGACCATTGTGAGAAGGTACTTTTGGTCGAGTCATTAGATTTGCTGACGATACAGCTCCTTGACTGTGGACTCTGTTTCGAGATTTTGGGGATTTGGTCTTTGTTTTTGAACGGATAATGTAGCATGTGAGGACCAGTATTATTAAAACAAAGATGCCAACGAGAACTCCAAACATTCCAAGAATACTAGAAGCCCACGACGTTTGAGCTAAAGCTACACCTTTCATTGTCACCGTTATTGGCACTGATGTACTTCGCGGCGGAACGCCAGAGTCTGTGGCAATGGCAACAATATGAATTGTCGATTCATTCAAAACCATCTCTGGACGAATGAAGAGATTACCGGATGAATCAATTTCAAAAAGCCCTGCGTGTTGACCTCGTAGAGAAAGTTCAATTTTGTCATTTCTATCTCCATCCGCGGCTTCGATTTTCCCAATCATTATTCCGTCAAAACTTTCCGCTCGTGATCTAAGGCTCTGTAAAAAATAAAGAAATAGTTTAAAATATTTTTGAATACAACAATACACTTACACTTTTGGGAACAACAAACTCATAATGGGTCTCTCTAAATCTAGGTTCCCAATCATTAACGTCAATCACTTCCAAGCTTACTTCTGCAGTTGCATTAGCTACGCCATCTGTTGCAACCACTGTAAAGTCATGGTGTGTAGCTTGTTCGTAGTCCAACGGTTTCTGTAGAATTACCTCTCCCAGTGTTCCTACATTGAAGTGTTGCGATTGCATTGCATCTGGAATGTAATATCTTAAATGCTTGCCGGGCTTATTTGTCGGCAAAGCTAGAATTCTATTGCCTACAAGCATATCCTCTCGAATTCGCATGAAAAATCGTTTCTGAACAAATGCCAACGTTGTCATGTCACTGTGTGTGCCTGGTCGTGACAAAGTCACAGTTGTCAAAGCATATTTATCCGGATTATCTATTTGGGTTGCTTTTACAACTAAAGTGGCACCGTTAACAAGATCGGAGTAGCCAATATTAGCTAGCAGTGTGATAGCACCAGTATTGGGATGGATTCGAAAGTACTTAGTGTCCTGAGACTGAACAATAGAATATTGTATTGGAGCACAAATGCCCTCATCTTGGTCAACAGCCTTGATTGCCTCGGGACGAATTTTCAGCTCTCCTGGACGACCATCAGTCGGGAGTTCGCCTTGGTATGATTCTTGCAGAAACTTTGGATTTTGATCATCAGCATCAGTAATGACAAGTCGCAGCATGGTATCAGTAAATTTAGGAGGAGTTCCCTGATCCTGTGCTCTTAACTTGAGAGTCAAATTATGCATAACTTCGTAGTCCAAAGGCTTCCTTAGCACCAGGGTCCCTTCGAGTGGATTTAAAAATTGTACATAATCCGAAAATGGCCCTGGAAGCACCTGATATTCAACTGTTGAAAACGGACCTTGCTGATCAATGTCTGCTGCCCGAGCACCCTGTAGAATTCGTGTACCCGGAACTGTTACCTCGGACAGCGTTAACGTGTACGGTGTACCAATCCATTGGGGTGCATTATCATTGACGTCTATAACTCGAACATTAACCGGTATAACGAAACTCTGAAAAGAAGAAAAAAATATCATACAGGGTTTCACTTTATTGAGTATCTACATACATATGTAAGTTGCATGAAAATGGAGTAAGGGACAAAAACAAAGGTTGAAAATGAAACAAAAATCTGTTTAACCAAACCAACTGAGTCAATGGCCTTTAATTTGTTGCACATCAATAGAAAAAACTTTGTGTTTTACTTTTATGTATCAACTTCCACAGCTTTTAAAATGGGGAAGAACTATGAATGCATATTTTTTTCCGGTAAAGGGTCGAAAGTGAGTCAACTGTCAATTCACAAGAAGAAATAAAATTGGAGTAACAGGTTTTTCAATTTTCTTTATACATAGGTTTGAGGAAATACATAAGTCTGCTAGTTTTGAGCTTGTTTTGTGTAATAGAGATTATGGGATTGTTTTGTATGGAGCGATTTATATATTGATGGAAGAATTACGTACAATTCTCTTAAATAATTGTGTTCGTGTACCTGTATGTAACCCCATTCTTTTATACAGTTTTATTATTTGAAGTAATAAACATGCTGTATTTTAAAATACTGTGTAGTCAAAATTCTGTAGGTATGATACTATAGATTCATAATATTGTATGGTTAATATTCTGTATTTCAAAATACTGTACATTTAAAATACAGAACATTGGAACATTATCCTAATTAAAAAAATATTATGATATATTCTTTCAAAAGTATTTTGTTTTCAAAATTCTGTATTTATGATAATTTCAGCAGTTTGATGTATAGAATTTATAAATACAGAATTTTGAGTAACAGTATTTTGTACATCAAAATGGGGTGGCGCAACAGTGAACCAGGGCCTAGTGACTTACAACTCTCAACCATTCCTGTGTGCTGCGAGTACTGTTGTCAGGAATGGAAGGGACCTACAATTTTATGCCGAATCCGAACGGCTAGTTTTGAGAAAGCACTTTTTCATGACAAGAACTACTCTTGAAGGATTTGTCAATTCCTCGCAAGAGGCAGTACCCGCGAAAATTATTTTTTTTTTTAAATTAAGGTGGCACAGGCAGGGATTGAACCCAAGACCCCTTGCATGACAGTCCAAATGACAGTATTTTGTACATACAGTATTTTAAATAAAGTATTATGATGTTCAAATAGTAGAAATGTGTATTCAAGAGGACTGAAGCGTCTATAGATTTTTATCAAAACCCAGCTTTTTCTATCAACTCCTACTTTTACCTCCCCGTGGGAAAAATCGGGTGTCTAGTACCTCAACTGGAGATTAGGTTCCAACCCCAGTGAAAAGTTGTTGGAAATAGAAAATGAGAGAGGCAGACGGCAGTGGAAGAATTTGCAAGATGGAATCAACGGCGGCGTCTACAGTTCCAGTTAGGTTGAACTACTTAGTGAACATATAATTGAAGCAGAGGCCTGTAAGGAGTGGTTATGCCGGCAGACATCATCGCCATCCAGGAAAAACGATGGGATGGGCCAGGCAAAAAGAGATTGAATGCTACCCAGTAAAATAACAACGCTTATTTGGATGCGGCTTTGTCATTGGAGCCAGACTTAGGAAACAAGTCTTGAGCTATAGGTGCATCAACGAGCGCCTCATGACCATCCCCATCAAGTCCAAATTCGGCAACATTAGAATAATATGCGCACACGCCTCGAAGAGAAGGATGACAGCACCAAGGATATATTTTTCAAGCTCCTGGACAAAGCATATGAGTAGTGTCCTAGGTACGATATTAAAACTGTCCTGGGCGATTTCAATGCCAAGCTACGAGGGTAGGCATCTTTAGTGGAATATTTGGGAAAAACAGCCTGCGCGACAACACTTCCGATAACGGATTCAGGCTCACCGCTTTTGCTGCAGGGCGAAACGGCATGGTAGCCATAAGCGTTTTTTTATAACTTAACATCCACAAATTAACTTGGAGTTCTTCACATCAAACTACCATCAATCAGATTGACCATATTGCGATCGACGCTATATACGTGTCCAGCATCAGAGATGTCCGAACTTTTCAAGAAGTTTACATCAACTCGGACCACTACCTCGTTGGTAACAATTTAAGTTTCCAGACCCAAGGCGAAAACAGGGAGATGCTGGGAGAAAATACAACGTCGAAATTTCAAAGTTCTCTGCTGATAACACAATGTATCGAGAACCAGTTGTAACCAAAAACACTCTATATAAAGATATAAATCCCCGGTAGACATCTTGGTTTGCCTACAAGCTAAACCGGAAATCAGCCTCATAAACTTTTTCATAGTATGCGTGTAATTTCTCCTCTAATTTATTAAATTTCCCCAAAAACCTCAGTAAGTGTGTCTATGTATGCGTGAAAACACGTCAATTTTTCTCGTTGAATTCGTCCACATTACAAATACAACAATGTAAACAAATGGGTTTTGGAGGGTGATACGTACGAAGGATTTATATCTTTACTAGAGTGTTTTTGGTTGTAACGTTGCCAAGATGCAATCAGAGAAGCCTCATATGGCATGCTGGGTTTCAAGCAGCCATTAACAAGGAACCCCTGGTTTGATGAGGAATGTAGGCAGGAAAATGCAACCAATCAACAGGCACGTAAAGTGACCGGCGCTGCATAGAAAGACAAGAGCTGCTCACAAGAGCTATGAGCAAAAGAGGGGAGATGAACACCGACTTCTCAGAAGGCAAAAAAAGAGCATGAGAAGCCTGGGGTCGAACATGTTGACAGGTTAAAAATCAGGAATGAAGTTCGAAAGTTTTATGAGCAGGTGAAACGAAATTATAACAAAGCTGCTGGAGCAAACAAGCTAAAGGCTTGAATGTCGACGTTAAAGCAACTTTTCTGTAAGATGGTCGGAAGAAAGCATGCATAATGAATGGAACCTCAGTATTGTTTTCTCGATTCTGAAAAAAGCAGACCCTCTAAACTGCACCAACTATAGAGGCATCAGTCTTCTTAGCATCGCTAACAAAATCTTCTCTGCCGTAATGTGAACGTCTAAAACCCATCGTCAACAACCTTATCAGTGTGGTTTTAGACCAGGAAAGTCC
The DNA here is from genome assembly GCF_945859685.1 of Eupeodes corollae. Lineage (NCBI taxonomy): Eukaryota > Metazoa > Arthropoda > Insecta > Diptera > Syrphidae > Eupeodes > Eupeodes corollae. Next base: position 169,036,472 of record NC_079147.1, on the reverse strand, counting down.
ACCGTCAATCAAATATTCAGATTACGGCAGACCTTGCAGAAAACTCACGGACATGAAATTCACATCCACGATCCACCATCTCTTCATCGATTTTAAGGCTGCATATGACAGCATCTACAGAGACGAGCTGTATAGAGCCATGCTAGTTTTGGCATGACCATGGAGAATTCGCGCTGCTCCATAAAGGTTGGAAACAACTTAACCTTTCGATGTCAAAAAAGGCTTTAGACAAGGCTTTTGTGAGTATTGTGGCAGAGGGGGCTTAACGGTTTAACCGTTAATGAGGGCAAAACAAAGGAGACATCTAGCTAGGGACCGAGCTAGATGGAGAAGTTCGTTGTGTGGGGCCCTAGTTCACATAGGACTGTAATACCACCTTATGTAAGTAAGAAATTAAGTCTTATGAGCCAAACAGTATTTTGAGCCCAACCCAATATACATACATACATATTAATATTATTATAAAATGAGGAAGTTTTTTTTTCTTTGTAGTACTGATTGTTTATAAATCTATCCTTTTTAATAACAACATTGCATACAACTAACTAACTAACAATTAATGAATTTTTAGGGCCGGTTAGATCTATCAGTAACATCTATGTATTAAAAACACTTTTATTGAATAGAATTTTTGAACATGAAGACACTTAACATTATACAAATGACCAAGCTTTTTATCATTGGAAAACAAATTCGCGTAACAGAAGTTTAGTTCCAATTTTTTAGTAAATGTTATTTTTTGTAAAGTAACTTCAAATTTTGGGATTAATCAAAAGAGTTGTTATGTGCTTTTAAATTAAAAATTGAAAGAATTCTGTAGATACTTCAATATAAAACACATAAATAGCTATGATGGTGTTGAAAAGCGTCTTCTTTTTCAGCGTATTTTTAAAATATTAAAAAACCGCATTTTGAAGTGAAATATTTTCTATTGTGAATTTTGTAATACTAATTTGACATACTATTTTTTAATAAAATAATGAGTTAACAAATTAAGTATTCAAAATTATAGGAAGAACAAACAATTGAAATGTTTCGAAAGTTCTTTAAAATATACATGGAGATTTAAGCTTTAAGCTAAACCAAGTCAAAATGCAATGATCGGGATTAGTTAGTTTTTAGTTTCTTTAAATATGTTTACTTTGTTGTTTGCAATTTTCCTTCAACAATAAAATTATCTGGTCTTGATAAATTTGTTCAGTATTTGTTGGAAAAAATACGAAAAATTGGTTTTCTTAAACTTTGAGTCTTAAAACAATTTTAACTTAAAAACACACCATTTTGGTTTCTAATTAGTAATTACTAACAACCTTAGCCTACTTTTTATCTTTATTTTAGCAGATCAAATAATTCAATTTTTCAAAATCATAATAAAATAATTCAATTAAGTTTTCAACAAAAAAAACTGTTATGGAAACGTACCGGGTCTGTTGAGTGCCTTCTCACACAAATAACGTTGACATATATTGATGATGGCCCTTTTACTCCTTCTTTATCCAGCTCGACAGCAAGTACTACATTTTTTGATCCTGGTACTATTTCAACAGGTGCATCGCGTTCTCTAAGTGTCAAATTTATGTCACCCAAATCCTCGTCTGGATTTCCATTTATGCGAAGCTTTCCAATCAAAGCCCCAACTTCGAGATCTTCGCTGGCTAAAAAACTCTCTGCCGATCCACCACCTTCCAAATAACATCTTGAGTCCAGTATAGCGCTTTCAACTGCTGCTAGGGTAAATAAAAAAAAAATTGAAATTTCATGCTTCTATTTAATTTTTAAAATTTCGGACTATCTTTACACTGGTAAGCCAATATCATGGTAGATAGTATACTTTTTGCTAATTTAACACACTTAATCGCGGTCATCAAATCTATTAAATAAAAGTTTGTGTATATAGATACACGAAAGATAGCCAGTTAAATGTGGCAGCATGGTTGTTGGTCATTAAATACTTTTTTTTCGGATATGCTCTACTAAGCTGCATGATTTCTTTTTGCAACTAGGTACCTAATTCTATCGATGGAAAAATAGACAAATGCATTTATTCTTTTATTTTTAAATTTGAGATGCACATATGTATTTAATATAGGCATTTGTTCGCAAAAAGTTTAACACAACAAGTTTCAAGACAAATGCTTTTTGCATTATTCAATGTACCATATACATGTTACATGGGTGTATCTTGTCAAAAAAAAAAAAAAACAGATTTATCAATAGTCTAACGCTTGATAAAATCTATTTTTTTTACAATTTGCGTACACCATAAAGTCGGGTGAATATCCATGAGCGTGTTATCTCAAGAAATAGCCCAATCGATTGGCCGCCTCATTCTTTGGAACCTGTAGACTATTTTCTTGTATGCTACTAATATCATCATGAAATAACTCCCCAAATTATGTACTTACTTAAGGTGGCGCTGCAGTCATGTGTGAACTAGGGCCTCACCTAACAAATTTCTCCATCTAGCTGGGTCCCTAGATAGATGTCGCCTTTTTCGTGCTCCAAGTTGGGAGAGGTCACTTTCCATTTGTACGTTGCACCTGATCCGCGGTCTTCCTCTACTGCGCTGTCTTGTAGGTGTGGGGTCCAAGATTTTCCGAGCAGAATCATTGGTTTCCATGCGCTCTACGTGACCCAGCCATCTTAGTCGTTAGACTTTTACTCTTCTGTACAGCCCGTACAGCTCGTCCTTCCATCTTCTTCTTCACTCACCTTCAATGCATACGGGACCGTAGATTACGCGTTCTACTCTCGTTTTTCTCAAATCGACCGAAAGTGCTTTCATCCGCTTTTGTCATAGCCCATGCTTCTGCACCGTATAGAAGGACGGGGATGAAAAAACGGACGAGTTTGGCAGGGATGTCAAAACTAGGCATGGCTCTATACAGCTGGTCCCTGTAGATGCTGTGATATGCAGCCTGGAAATCGATGAAGAAATGGTAGGTGTGAATTTCATGTTCTTGAGTTTTTTCCAGGGTCTACCGTAATGTGAATATTTGATCGACGGTGGACTTTCCTGGTCTAAAACCACACAGATAAGGACCTATCCGGTTATTGACGACGGGCTTTAGACGTTCATATATTACGGCAGAGAAGATTTTGTAAGCGATGTCAAGCAGACTGATGCCTCTATAAATAGTTGGTGCAGTTTAGTGGGACTCCTTTTTAAGAATCGGGCAAACAGAACTAAGGTTCTATTTATCGGGCATGCTTTCTTTCGACCATATCATACAGATAAGTTGGTGAATGCTTCTAACTAAATTATCTCCAGCTGCTTTAAAGAGCTCAACAGTCAAGCCATCTGCTTTAGCGGCTTTGTTAGACTTCAGCTTAGTTATGGCAATTTTTACTTCGTCTAAGTCGAGAAGACGGGTTTGTTGGCTTTCTTTGTCTATGTTGAATGGATCATCCTGTCTAAGAGCTGAATTCGGTTCGTTGTTGCCATTATACAGTCTGCAGCGGTGGTCCTTCCATATCCTCAGCATTGAATGCGGTTCCACTATGATATTTTTACCTTCCACTTTGCAGCCTTCCGTTTATGTACTTGTGAATTTCGTTTCACCTGCTCATAGAACTTTCGAACTTCATTCCTGATTTTAAACCTCTCAACATCTTCGACCCCACGCTTCTCATGGTCTTGTTTTCTTTCTGAGAAGTCAGTGTTTCTTTCGTCTCTTCTGCTCATAGAGCTCGTCAGCAGCTCTCGCCCTTCTATGCAAATCCCCAAATTAATAAAACCAAAAAAACATGAAATAAATCCCCATTTCCATAAAACTTTTGAGGGTAATTTCATATTTGTTTGAATTGTTATTTCTTGGAGAGCTATTTCACGTACCTAACGTAAAGTCGTCGGTTAATGCCAACCCAGGCGATGACGTTTGAAGAGCTCAGATCTAAAGCAAATACACGATTGGAAGGCCTGCCAATATTGGCAGATTTTTCGCAAAACATTTTAACCAATTTTCTATCAACCATGTATGCGCTCAATTTTATCTGGCAAAAGTAACAGAAAAAAAGTAGTAGTGGGCAGATTCAGATAACATAAGGGACTTGAACGTACATTTTGACTAGTTGGTTTTTCAAGTGTCATACATTTCAAAGTTGAAACTGTACTTTACCAACTGTCAGTTTGGTACAAAAACTATGAACAACTTTATTGTCTGCAAAGCACTTCACAGGCGAACTACAAGTCAATCACATTTGTACTATAAAGAAATATTTATTTCTTTTCCAATTTGACAAGGAACCCTCTTACACAAAAAAAAATTGGATCGAAATGTGCAGAAAATAAATAAATAAATCATAGAGTAATAAAGCTTTCAATTGAAAAGAAAAAAAAAACATCTAACTTTCTAGTCAACTTTCCAATAAAGTTGCCTTAATGGAAAGTTGATTTTTTGGCAGCTTGATAATAGATCAGATACTAGAAGTTGTTTTACTTTCAAGTCCCATATGTTGCCTGAACTTGCCCGTTGTCCACTAATTGAATATTGGATGCTCTTCTTTCCAAACAACATTCGCAGAAAGTCTTAGAGCAGGAGTCAACAACAAAAGCTAACAGGATTTTTCAGGAAAATTTTGACATTTCTCGACTTTTCAAGGTCCCTAGAATCTTAATAAAAGACTTTTAGAGAGGTATCGTCGTTCATATCTCCAGAACCAGTAGATATATCAGCTTCAAATACATTTTGTTTCAATATCACTAGAATCTAAAAAAAGGATTTTTAGAGAGATGTCGTCGTCCATATCTCAAGAAACAGTAAAGATATCAAAAATTAAATAAATTTTTGTATACACATAATGATGCAGAAAGATGCAGAAAGGACTCTCAAAGAAATTGAGTGGGTATGGTTTTTTTACCTTAGCAATTTAAAAACATAAAATTTTGGAAAACCCAAAATATCTCACGAACCAATAACACTAGCGACTTGAATTAATTTTTTTTATTATATATTGTGACATGATACATAATAAGTGTTATTTTGAAAAAAAATCAAATAACGGTTTTTTTTATAAAAGTTGGAAAACAACGCCCTTCCGCTTTTTTGCTCTTTTTTAATGCTTTAAAAAAAGTTTTACAGTGATCGGATTTAGTGCAAATTTGCGCCGTTTTGTTCGATAATATGTTTCCATCTAGACGTCAACTTCATAACCTCGTAGAAGCCACCTCCTTATTTGTGAAGAACTGGAACAGCCACTTCTCACAAGCTTCTTTTAAGTTCACCTTTACACCACCAAGGGCGTTCGCCATGGACAGGGACATCTGAGCTCCCGTAGCTTCTGACGAGTGATAAACGAAGTATGTGAACCGGCGTTGTCCTAGTGGAACACCACACCCTTCCTGTTACCCGAATCTGGACGCCTGTGGTCGATCACCAGCTTCAAGTGGTCCAGTTGTTCGCAGTAGATGGTAGAAATAAGCGTCTGGAAATAAGGGAGCAGCTCATAGTGGATGATTCCCTTCCAATCCCACCAATCATACAGCAAAACCTTCCTGCCTGTCAATCCCGGCTCGGGCACTGTTTAGGATGATTCATTGGCCTTCGACTACTACCATATTCGCTTGGTATTGTCGTATGTGATCAATTTTTCGTCGCCAATCACCTTTCACTTCAAAAATGGGTCTAGTTCGTTCCGTTTCAGCGTTTTAACTATTCTAATTTTTTTTAAAATAGTTCAACTGACAACTTTTTTAACAAAACTCGATAACCTACAAACCTTTAAAGCAAGACAAACTGTGTCAGTGTGTGTCGTTACCGAGCCTTTTTTTTAATGTGTTGGACACGATTGCAGCATGAGGACGAACGCACAAAGTATAAGATTACATAATCATCTGCCTGCAACATTTATTAACTGTTAACTTATTTAGCTGTGAACAAACCTAATTCTTTTTAGAATTTATTTGGATTGAAAATAGATGTAACTTAAATATACCTCAATTTGATCTAAAGCTCATTTTCTTCATCTTATTCTTTCTTTTTAGTTTATAATTGACATTATGTACCTCATGGAATATTCTTCAACAAATTGAAACAATAAACCGTGTCAAACCTATAATTTTGTACGGAATAGTTAGGTAAGCAGTGACTATAAGCCAGGTATTGTTCCAAATCACTCATATGTGACATAACTGCATTAGCCGTAACTCTATGATGACAATAATTTACATGTAATAAGTCGAAGCCACTTTGTTCCTGCATTTAAGTTTTATGGAAAATGTGAAAAAGTTTTTCAAGATGCATTCAATAAGAACGATACGATAACCAAGAATCACTTCCTTGCCGTTCTGAGGCACATTGAATGAAGATAATTACACCGATACTCGCAGCCATGGTAGCATATGGCCTGTAGTTGGTTGTGCCCATAAGTAGATACGTATGTACACTTACATTATAAAGTAATAGACACAAAAATGTCAAAATTTCCACATCATTAGGATATAAAAAGGAAGGGGACTTGAACAAATCAAAACGCACAACACGTCACTGGAGCGGATCAGAAGGTGAAGCTATATGATGAAGCAATGGTCACAGAGGAACACATCCATAATTTATGCAATCGTGATATACTATATGCATGTGTACATATGTATATTTTGCTACCGGATTTCTAAGGGCTATACAGCTTTTTGTAATGTCGATAAATTTAAGATTTAACATCATCAAGTCAAACCATCATGAGAAGAAAGAACTTATGAGGCACATATATACATACATACGGTATACCAGTAACAATACCTTAGTGAATCATCCAACTGTACAATCAAATGAAAGTAAAAATTATGCCAAAAAACAAATTTCACTTTCATTAAAAATATAATACTGCTGTGTTTGTTATTGTTGGGCGTTAATGAGGTTCAACCATTTCGAAGACGAAGAAAGTGACTGTTTTTCTGCAATTTGTCTGCGGTCGGTTGGGTGTTTGTATTTGTTCAGCAACACACTGCCATAGGCATTGTAGAGTGAATTTATGGTTGAAGGACTTTTATATACCTACCAAACTTATTATTAAAACAGCAGAAATGACGCTCTGGAAATACATTTTAATAAAAGTGGATCAGGTAATTTATTTGATCACAACAATATTCCGAGAAAAAAAGGAGACTAACAAGATATAACATCGAATAAGAACGAAGAAAATTCTTGGACTAAAATTTAAAACTGAACTTATTTTGTAGCCAACGGTTTTTTCACACGCAGGTTAAAGTGTCTCCGTGGATGGTATCTCTGTATACCTCTACCCTATCAGATACTTAGGTACAGGTATTCTGCAAAAAAATATATACAAAAGTTTGGAGAGTATAATCCGACAGCTCATCGATAGAATTCCAAAGCGATCACATTGGGAAGGTTCATACAACTTAACTGACTTCATTTGCAGTGAAGAGGGTTCTTTGGACGTACATTTTGACCAAGGCAAAAAGTATTTCAAGTGCCTTAAACTTAAAACTCGGAACCTTACTTCGCTAACCTCTACATTCACTTCATCATGCAAAAACTATCAAAAAAAAGAGGCTGGGATGCGACCCACGCTGATAACTTCCCATCCCGTCTGTCGATTTGTCTTGCTTAAAAGTTTGTCTATATGTATTTTTACCAAATTTGCGCACTATTTTTTGTAGATTTTATTTTTTATGAAAAAAACGGACTGTTGGATTTTTATATAAAAATTACTGAATATTGAAAACAATATTTTCTCTAAAATAAAATAAGTTTGAAGCCAATATTTTTAATTTTTGAAAAGCTATTTGAGCCGAAAGTAAATTTTTCCAAGTTTTAGTAGGTATTGTTTTTTTTTTAGAGTTTTATTTTTTGTAAAAAAACTGTCAATTCGAATTTTTTAAAAATTTTACCAAATGTTGAAAACAATATTTCTTATAAGATAAAATTAGTTTGAAGCTAATATTTTAAATTTTTGAAGAGGTATTTGCGTCGAAAATCAATTTTTACCAACTTTTATACATTTTTTTTCAGGTTTTTATTTTTTGTAAAAAACTGTAAATTCGATTTTTCTCAAAATTTGTTCTAATGTTAAAAACAATATTTCTTATAAGAAAAAATTAGTTATAACCTATTATCTCAAAGTTTTGAAAAGATATTAGAGTCGAAAATCAATTTTTATCAACTTTTATACATTTTTTTAGGTTTTTATTTTTTGTAAAAAAAACTGTCAATTAGATTTTTCTCAAAATTTTATCAGATGTCAAAAACATTATTCTCCGTTGCACAAAATTGTTTTAGAGATCAAATCATATTTCAGTCGTAAAATTTGGAGGTGACAAATTTTTTTTTCAGTTTTATTTATTTATAAAAAGACCGCTATATTGATTTTTTTTCAAAAATATACCTGTTTGGTATCACTTTACAATAATATTTATAATTCAAGTCTCTAGCGTTTTTGGTTCGTAAGATATTTAGGGTTAACCAAAATTTTCACCTTTTTTTTCAAACTGCTATGGTAAAAAAAACACCCACGCAATTTTGTTGAGAGCCCTTTCTGCATCTTTCTGCCTTATTATCTGTATAACAAAATTTATTTGAAGTCGATATCTTCTCTGGTTCTTGAGCTATGGAGGACGAAAAAAACGTCGCGAGCGTACGGACGTACAAACGTACGTACACACGCACGCACAGACATCTTTCTAAAAATCTTTTATTTCGACTCTAGGGACCTTGAAACGTCGAGAAATGTCAAAATTTTCAATTTGAAAAATCGGACTAAGAAACACTCCTCAGGCAAGCTACAATTCCATCTCGAATTTTATTTTGAAATTAAAAAAAAATATTACTTATATTCCTTTTCCAATTTGACAAGGAACCCTAACTAAGTTCAGCTTGATTATCTGTCATTTGAAATACATGGAATTTACTTGATAGTTATTTCTAGTTAAGCTTGATTATCTGTCATTTGGGCATAAATGAAATTGACTTGATAGTTAGGATGGCTGCGTTCAATCTCAGACAGATAGGGTATCCGGACACCTTTTTGTGAGTGTTTTACGTGTAAATTAACAGCTGATCAAAAACAGCTGAGATGTCAAAAAAAGGAATCCAAAGGTATCCAATAATTTCTGGGGTATGTAGGTATCTGACAGAACAGCTGATTCAACACATGGTTGAATTTCAAGAAACTTAAAAATTGATTTCAGCTATTTGTTTTGTTGGTAAACAAAAAGATAGAAAATGTTAGTTGAAGTTGTATTTGAGGATGTTTTGTACATAATAGACGATGAAGAAGCTATTTGCCTACGAATTTTAGAAACATAGATTACGGTTATCTCTTATTTATTAAATTGTTACGCACCTATCAATTCATCATCGTCCGACGAATCAGTTGAATTATCCATTAAATGTTTTACCTTATAACAATTTTGACATGGAAGCTTAAATGTTTCTCTGCTTTTTGTGAGCAGCTGAACGTTGTTTTTATTTTTTGACAGTTATCTCAATACATCGAACTCGTTCAAAAAGTTATCTAAAAAACCACCTATCCAAGATATCCTATCCAACACGAGATTGAACACAGCCGATGATTTTTCTTCATTAACTTTCCAGTCAACTTTCCAATAAAGTTACCTTAATTATAAGGGAATTTTTTGGCAGTTGGTCAAACAGATGCTAGAAACTTGACTTACTTTCAAGTCCCTTATAATGTCGTCTGAACCTACCTATTACCTTTGAGATAAAGCAAATATATACTTTTGTGAAGTTCGCAAGTCTTTGCTTTAAGTTATCGTGATCGTTTTTTTTTTTGTTAGTGCTGTCATCAAATTGCACTTCAGAATTTTATAAAGTAGTTAGCATATGTATATGCAAAGGCAAATCCAGACTTTGAATTAGGGAGAACATAAAGATGAGTTTTTGAGCACCTCTTACTAATGTTTTTTAATGTGCAGTAAATGAGGCTGACATCTTAACTTTTTATTCACTATTTCAAGGGCTTAAGTCAAAATTAAGTTACAAGATTTAGTGAGAACACTGCTGTCAATCCAGGCATGGTACTAACTAATTTGGACGACTCTCTACACATGAAAGCATTTTAAGATTTCAACAGTTTTCTTAATATGTCCTATTTAAGATCAAAAACACAAAGAAAGCGTCACTTTCAATAAAATGTAATTGAAGACGAGTTTCACGAATTTAAAGGCAACTAAATATTAAATTGGTGATCTCTTATTCAAGGTTTGTTCTTTAGAACCTATATTTGCTCTTTCTTTCGGAAAAAACGTTATGAAAATAATTTAAAGTACTATTAAAGTTTTTCCAAATTCTAAATTGTGTGAAAACAAAGATTTTAGTTGCTTTTGACAGCAAACCTTTTTGGGTGAATATCGTTAAATTACTAACAAATCTTTAGATGGAATTTTGACTCATACAATTTCAGTGTATATAGGCCTTATGGCTCATATGACTCCCCCTGGATCGTCCATTGGTCAAAACTTGAAGAATTTGTGCTGCGTGGTTTGAATACGACTGAATTTCCGATTCATACTATGTTCTTGGTCCAATCTTTAATTCATAGTTGTACTTTTAGCAAAAAAGTTTAAAGCAGTAAAATACACATGTTTATATAAAAAATGAATAATTTAAAATATAAGCGGGGATCTATTAACGCAATACGATGAGTTTTGAACTGAAAATATTTAAAATTTAATTACAAAAAATTTGAAAATTATCTCCTACACCCCTAGATTCGCCATTGCTCGTAGGAATCATATTGGTTGTTAGGAAGTAAAATAATGAAATTATAGTATAATACACGCAAAAAATGAAAACAAAATATTGTTAACTATTTAGTTTCAATCTTTTTATTAACTTTCATCTTATTAGTTTTAAAATCATAAATTTAATTTCTACTTGTTCGAAAAATACTTGCTCTTTACTAAAATCCCTTTTCTTAGATTTTTGTATTCTTATTTTTCTAACATTTCTCAAAAGAATATTTACAATATTTAAAATATTTTAAATAATTTTCAGTTTTTATTTATCACTGTTATTATTCGAATTTGTAAGTTTCTTGTTGTTAAAATTTCAAAGAATGTTGTTTGCACCCAACCCTAGGTTAGTACAACTTTTGGTTAGGTAACCCTATGCTATTAGGTGAATAGCATACCACATTTCGAGTAGTTATTCAAAAACTTCAGCTTTAAGAGAGGACATTTTGAAAGATTATTGAGATACAGAGAGTTTTCGGCAACCTTGGAAGTATTAGTAAGTAATTAAGCATATTTCAAAATAGCAAAAAAACTTAATAACGTGCTACATTGTGAGATTCTCAGAAGTCTATACAAGTTTATAGTAGGTCAAAAGGAAGGAAATAAGCTTTGAATAAAGGACAACGTGTATAAAGCATATTTGACATATCCTTATGGGATTTCCAAGCGTAAATTCAGATTTCCTTCAAAAATTGATTTTTTTTGTTGCCCATGGATCACGATTAGAATTGTTTTCGTATTTGTCATCGTGTTAGTGTAACTTCGTGTACGTGTTAACGCGTGTGGTAAAGCTGTTAAATTCTTGCACAAACATTTAAAAGAAAATTATATTAGTAGTTATACAAAGAAGGGTAAATTTGTCGAAAAAACCTAGACCTACGGATTTAATCGTAAATCAATTTAGTTCGATTAAGTGGGAATCAGTAAGAAATAATCGTAGTCATTGCTACACTATTAAAGATTTATAAACGTACATATATTGTGTTTAGCAACCGTATTGTGTGAAAGACCTAAACTGTTTCCACAGCACAGGAAATATAGTTAATGCCAACTCCCCCATATACCTAACCGAATGGCATCTCGTCACTAAATTTCTAAGAAGCCCTCAAACAATTTTCAAAACGTGAATATCTTTTTGGTTTATTTGACCTTAACCTGCAATAATCTTTTCTGTCATCAACTAGATTAACGACACAAAGACTATCAAGCACAATAAAAAGCGAACTACTCGTATAATAATATTTTATTACGACACAACAATTAAGCAACCTCTATTCATTTGATCTTCTTTCAAGCCAAAACTAGCAAAACAGTCACATAAAAAGAAGTTCAAACATGCAGTTTAAATAACAAGAAAGATTTAGGTAATGTAAATAAAAGCCCAGAAAATATAAAAATTTTACTTCTCGACTCGTGTTTGTTTTTTTTTGTTTTATGTTTACTCTGTGCCTTAATGGTATTATGATTTCAAACTTTTGTTTTGAATTTGATATATTTTAGGCAAGGGCGGATCCAGACGTTTAAAAGGTGGGGGTCACACACTTATTATATAGACGAGTTTTTACTAACAGCTTAGATTCTTTAATGTTCTGTTAAGGGGCTAACAAAATTTAAATAACACGATGTGTTATCAAAATTAACCTTAATTTCGCACATTTCAAAGTGACAACTTTAATTATTAAAGTATTTTAGAACACTGTAATCCAGCAAGGTATAGCCTAACTAATCAATTTGGACGACTCCTTACCATTGTTACCACTTTACTTCAATTGAAGTAGATCTTCTTCTTTTTCAAATAAATCTTAAATCTACTTCCTACTTCGCACGATCATCAGAATATTGAAATCTACTTAATTTTTAAGGTCTGTGTTTCTACCTATTTCAATTTTAATAAAAATAGACTGAATCTACTTTTTTTTCTCCTTATCACTCTTGTACGTAATCTCAAAATTTTCTGGAGAATTAAACATCGCTTGAGTGTATGTATTTGTAGCGAGGTTCCGTTTTATCTATGTGTTCTAGTTTTACCCTTTTATTAGTTAGTTTTGCATTCTTAAACAAATTAAAACTCGAGATTTTAATCAAACATGACATTACGTTGGTAGGGAAGTCGAAAAAAGTGGGCCCCCCGATTTCGGCGGCTTGTCTGTATGTCTTTCCTTTTTACTAAACTAAAAATAACAGAAGTCCTAATACAAATTCATACGGTCAAAAATCGATAGTTCGAATTTTCTCAAAAACAAAACGATAGTTTTTTTTAATTTTTGCTCAAATTTTTGTTCTTAGTTTGGCTTCTTTCAATATAAAAAAAATTGTATTGCTCCATAAAACCGTTATTTTGTTTTTATTCTCAAGAACTAAACTACTTTTTTCTGCAAAAGCTCTTATAATGTCTCAAAAAAGATTTTTGAAAACAAACTTTTTATGCAGGTACATACATTTTAAATCATAAAATACAGGAAATAGTGTTTTAAACAGCTTTTTTTGGATGTTCTGAAACCGTATAATGAATACAAAAACTATTTCATCTAACGCGTTATTTGCAATTAAAACAATTTAAAGTCATTTCATTTGACCAACACGAGCCCAATCTTTGCATTTGCGATGCCATCAACCAAGATATTATTGAATTAATATTCTATTAATCATATGATATGAATTCTTAAACAATTCTAGTTTTTTTTTTTAATTTTTCCATGGAATTAATGTAATTTAAAAATGTTTAATGAATAAGTTCATTTTTGAAATCTACTTCGGTTTTTTCCTAAAATCTACTTCCACTTGTGACGTGGTAAGGCTGCTCCCTACATATGAAAACGATCCAACGATTTCCTAAATATGCAATAGTTTAGAGCTAAAACACAATAGTTTAGAGTGTTGTTGTTGCTTTTATGCTGAAATATGAAATTATTTTGATACGTACATAGCTTTTTTCCAAAAATAATATATTCTTTTTTGTTGTCATTTCTTTTAATGCGAAAAACATTACACAAATTCAAAAACCCAAAAAATGAGAAAGAATTGTCTGGTTTTTTTTTGACGTATGTAGTTTTTTCGAACTCAATTTTCGGGAGATAGATATTACTATCGTTAATTAGTCTGCTTACTCGTAGATTGGGGCTGATCTTAAACTTAAGGAAATAGGTGCATTTAAGTACATAATTTCTCTAAAAAGCTTTTATATTGATAAATATGAAACGTTCATTGTGTTTTTTAATTAGCCATTGGTTTAACAAAAGTGTCACTTTTGCTGTTTTAGGACATTTATATTTTTAAATTTCGTGTAAAAATTTGAGTTCTAGAGAATCCAAAGCAAATTCACTTCAAAAAAAATAGATTCCTTTAATTTTTTAGGACCTTAAAATTTTTTGTATTCAACAGAAAATCAATTTAGAAATAAATAATATGCTAGATTTTGCTTATTTTTTCCGAAAAGTCTATTTAATAATATTTTACAAAAATATTCACCCCTTTCTGAAGTATCGCGTTTAAAAAAAAACAATATTTTTTAAAAATCAAAAAAATATTTACATTTTTGATCATCAAAAATCATCAATTTGATCATTGAAAAAAGCTTTAAAAGAAAGAAAAATGATTGAAATCGGTCCATTAATTCTTGAGAAAACTTAAAACCAAAATAACGGTTTTATGAGGGATACCATTCTGGAGCAACACCAAAATATTTTTTTCTAGGAGAAAAAGCGAAATTAAGACCAAGAAACTTAGAGAAAGTTTGTAAAACAATCTATCAAAGCAATTTTGAAAAATATCGAATTTTCGATTTTTAATCAACAAAATTTTATGGAGACTGCTTTAATTTTTCGTACACAAAAAATGAAAATAAAACGCCTTACGCTAATCGGTTGAAATCTAAACTTTAATTGACGCAATGGTTTTTCTATCATCGTAATGTCATGTTTAATTAAAAGCTTGAGTTCGAAATTTTGTACGAATGGTTTCTTCTTCAGAACCTGAATATTTGCTCTTTTTCTTAGGAACAAATTTTATGAAAATAATTTAAAGCATTTCTAAAGTTTTTTCAAATTCTAAATAGCGTGAAAATAAAGATTCAGTTCTTTTTGACCACAAACGGCTTTTTTGTGAATATCGTTAAATTACTAACAAACCTTTAGATGAACTAGTTACAACTTACAACTTAACTTTATAGGTTTAATGGATTATATGACCGCCACGATCGTCTTTTGGTTAATTTGTGGTGCGTTTTTGGAATGGGTCTGAATTATTGATTAATATTATGTTCTTGGTCCTCACTTAAAAGTAGTGCTTTTAGCAACAAAGCTTAAGGAAGTTAAATAAACATTTTCACATACAAAAAATAAATAATTCAAAATATAATGGGGGTCATATCCATTAAATTTAATATTCATTATAAATAAATAAAAACGGCGAGTACTGTCTTCTTTTTAAAAGAATAAAATTAATTAAATCATAGATTTACTAAGCGGCTAACATAAACCATGTAACGATGTTGGGATCGTTTTTAATGAAAATACTTTTGAGTTGGGTACTTTTAACATATTTAAATAAAAACGTCATGCACATTATTTCGTAAGCTATTGTTTCTCAATAATATGAGAATATTGTATATTTTTTTTAATAATATGCATCTAGGTTCTACACTCCACTTTCACTCCAAATGAAATTAAAATCGATTCAAAATATAAATTGAAGTTCTGAAATCTACTTTTATCGACATTGGTCGCATTCACAAAGCTAGTGGCCACGTAGTCAAAATTCAACTAGCTTTGTGAATGCAAACCTACACTACAAAGCTAGTCAATCTGGAACTGTCATATTATTGACAAATGCAAATATATAAAATAAGAAACATTTTTGATTTGATAACTTTAACTTATCTTTTGTGTTTTTAAATTCAATAAAATCAAATTTAAGGCACAATTTGAATGATTTATATTTGTATTTAAATATTGAACGATTTATTTCAATTTGAATTCGTGTGGTTTACCGAGCAACTCATCGTGAAACGTCAAAATCATTCTCCACTAACTTTGTAGCTGAATTTTGTACACTACGTCGGAGGGGAAATTTCAATTACTTTTGTAGTAAGATTTAGCCAATCAGAATCCCTTGACAACGTAGCCACTAGCTTTGTGAATGCGACCAATTTCCGATCGAATGGTAGAACCCTGCAAAACAATTTCGCTCGATTTTCAATTTAAGATTTATATTTCATTTCATTCGATTTTGCTGATATTCTTTGTTCTGATTAATTAAACGTGCAAGAGAACTGATTCGAAGTTGATTTTTTTAGCAAAGGAGAACCGAATAAATATGGTAAAATTAAAATCAAATAATGAAAAATAGGGATTGATTGATTTGTTAATCATTTAGGAGAAAAACAAAAATATATTTATCAGAAGGGAGGTAAAAACAATAACAATTTGTGTTATAAAGGGCGCATTAGCCCGCTGTAAATAAGAAGCACATAATCTACAAAAAGCACTCGAAACATTCGCGTATCACATTATCTTAACACATTAACATAATGCAGTTTGTTTTCTTTTACAAATCGATATTTTTGACGAAGCGCTAAGATCAACATTTTAATAAACTTATTTCAGTTTAAAATTTTGGAGATTTGGAAACTTAACAAATCGCCAAATCGTACATACGAACTGTTGAATTTGCATTTAATCTACTTTTGATGATCGGACGCACAGACGAAGAAAATGCCACATTTCTATTTCTTCACAATAAGTTTATGATTTATTTATTATTAAATTTTACCCTGTACACAATAAAAACAATTTAAAACTTTATCCAAAAGATTTGTTTTCAAACGGGGCGGAAGAAGCTCTAAATTTACTGAGGTGTCACTATCATCTGAATTATTGTCTTCTGACTCAATTGCTATTTCTTGTATGCTAAATGTATCTGACAACTCTTGTTTCTTTGTACTCTTCAGCTTTAATGGGAAGAAAGATATTTCTTCTTGGTCATCACTAGAAAAGGTAAATAAGCTATAGAATAGAATATTTTAAATTTCTTCAATCTGTACCTTTCAGATTTGTAATCAACTAACGGCTGGTTTTCGACATAACCAGGTATTTGTAGGCGACTAATTGGAATTAGGCTTGAAGATTGTGATTTTTTTGACTACAAACAACAACAAAAAAAAGAAGGAATGAGATGATTGTCTGCATGTTTTGATTTTTTTAAACTCACACAAGTATCCTGATATTGGTTGTAACTGCGTTTTGCTTTTTCAACTTTTAGCTCTAATTTTCTTTGAAGAATACGACATGTATTTGTCTGTTTATAATATTCGGAATTTCCATTTTCTTCTACATTTGTATTTGGTCGCCCACTAAAAGAGACTTCCAGATGGTTTGTTGCGTTTTCATTAGCCTTAAATAAAAATTTGTGGAACAATATTATAATAACATGGTCAATTTAAATTTCTTACATTTTCAGTCTTTTCTAAATAACCATTGTTTGGTTCGAAATAATTTACTATTTTGGTAGTCGTGTCTTCCATACTTTTGGTATTATATTGGTTTTGAAATTTATTCTATAAAGTAATTCACTTCTCTTCGATAAAATGCAGTTGACGAAATTATACGCTATCTACGTCAACTATTCGTTGAAATGTTTTCATTTTGACTACAGCTAAAATGTCAGATTGATTAGTGCCTGGGATGTATTTCATGAATGTTATTGATTTTTTTATTTCATATTATCGTCATGCGCATTTTAAAGGAGTTTGCTTATTTCTGGCCAAGAATGTACATGACCAAAATTGGCTACACATGAAAGGTGACGTTTAGTTAGTTATAAATGGTTGAAATATTTTGAAATATAAATTTGAAGACACTAACAAAACTGAGGTTTTAAAGTTTTAATCTTGAAGTAAGCAAGCCACAGCTATTAAAAGAAAGTCGTTTCAGCATCTTTTTATCAATTGTAACATGGATTTGCAACCATTATTTGTTTTAAATGACAATGAGAGTGGCCCAAAAACTTTGTTTTGATAAATCTTGAAAACCGATAGACCAGTTTCACTATATCTAAGACCTTAAAATTGACATCCACAAATTTGGTTTAAAAACTCTTCATACGTATGTTAAGTGTATGATGACTTTAGTTTAGTTTATTTTCAAGAGGTTCTATTTAGATAACTTATTATAAATATATAAAAAAAAGTCAAATAATATCTTTAATTTCCTAGTATCAATTTTTTTCTAACAAAGCATCTCATCTCTAATTAAACGCTTATTAGAATGTAAAAATTTAAAGTTTATAAATGTTGTTTACTTAATTTAGTTTTCAACATTCAATGTTAATATTTTTTCGAGTAAACAAATATGTATATTTGTATCTAATAAACATAAACCAACTTTGCCTACCTTCTAATTGAAGTATTAAACAAATTCCCACTGCAACAGTAGTAATCCAATTTTGTGAAACGATCCACATTTTTCGGTCAAAGATAATATGGCTGTATTTTTACAAACATATCGAATCACATTATGCATTTATTAGCCAGCGCGTACGTATTCACTTTATCCTTAACAAAAATCACTATTAAGCACTCATCTACATATTCAAACAACCATTTTCTTTTTATCAACTGTTTGAACACTTCTTTTTATGGACACAGCTATAGTTTTTCCAGTGAAAATGTCGGTGGACCTTGCTTTTAAACAAAAGTTCTTATTCGAAAAATACACTTGTTTCTAAAACCGGAAGTTATAACCCGGAATAAGTATCGCACTTCTATCTTTTGAAGGAAAATAGTTCACACACTATGAATCCATTTAGAATGCTTCACTTTTGTTTTTGTTTCGAGAACATAACTATTTATTGTCCTAGATAATAATTAAAGAGTAGGTAAGTCCCGGTCTAGTAATGTAATTTAGTAGACGAGATAAGAAGATCAACTCAATTACATTACAAGGAAATCTAGAGCTGCTTTGTATTAACAAAGATACAAACGTTTAGAAGACTATATGTAGCATATTTTATTTCGATTCATATGCAATTGTTGGGACTGGGGTGAACGTTATGTCTACTCGTGTGGCAATAATCAACATAAATCTGAGCTAGCACAGAAATTCATGCAAGTGGAACACACATATCAAACTTGGGGCCTACATAAATGTATCATTGCCCATACCGCACCGCACCGCACCTCACCACACCACCCCGAATATTAAATCGAAATTACAAATCTCAGTCAAACATTAGCTTTCTTTTTTTCGTGACAAATTTTTAAGAAACATTCGAAATTATTTATATACACAGGTATGTATGTTAACACTTCAATAATACTCCCACAATCTTTATAGTTTCAGCCCACTTAGAAGGAAGTTTTGAAAAACTTGACCGGAACTATGAACTAAAATTGCCGCTGCTAACACTGAAGTAGAAGTCATTCACCTGTTAGGTGATTTGCTCCCCTTGCTCTAAAATCCACCCAAAGGATTGCTACTTTTACAACCCTTACCACACCGTCAGAACGGGCACAGAAAATGCACTTTCCCTGTGGTGTTTTTGTTATTATTTTTGTTGCACGCAATGTCCAGTGCACTTAGCTTCCTGAGTAACACTTTCCTTCTAGAAACAAGTATTTATTTAGGAGTTTAACGAATAGAAAATATAGGAGAGTTAAAGGAGGTATAGGTTGCGTTTGTTTCATCAACCGGAAATGTTGATTTGAATGGATAATATCAAAACTAAAAAATACGTTTTTATCGCACACGTTTTTCTTTTTTCAGAAACTCGGAGTTTCTTCGCTAACGGCTAAATGGTTACTGAATTGGAAGTTTTGAGGAAAAGAGCTTGATGGCCACGACTCTAATAGCTAATGTGCTGATTCTTTCCACATCACCCATCAAGCGTTGCAAAGAAGAACAGACTGTTTATACTGCAAGAAGTCATATATTGTTTTGTTTTGGTAGTATACTCATATCTACCCTCTTTTTCAACGGAGTGTACTGTTTAAACAAAAGTGAGCCAAAAGAATTGTTTGCATTTGGTATACGAGTAAGAAATGAAGACGGATTTAGGGTTTGTAACGAAATGCCCAAAAGTGAAGTAGAAATTTGTTTACTTTTAAAATAGTGAAACTAATTTTTAATAGTGTCATGGCAGAGGCCTTGGGCTCAATCCCTGTCAGGTATTGCCTCTTGTGAGGAATTGACAAATCTTCCAAGAGTAATTCTTGTCACGAAAAGTGCTTTCTCAAATTAGTCGTTCGTCCCTGACAACATTACTCGCACAAAGATATAGGTGAGAGTTATAAGTTCTAGGCCCTAGCTCTGAACGGCCTGTTGCTCTATCTTATTTATTTTTTATTTTTTATGTATATTATTAGTAATTTCCGATCAAAATTGACATAAACAACTTTAGGGCTTATTTGTTTAATTTGGTTAAAATTAACAAAATCAATAATCAGAAGTTCTTATTACCCTTTATTCCAAAAAATGAGGTGAATATCAATTAAGGGCTTACTTACTTACTTAAATTTAAAAGAATCGCAATGTTTTGGACAGTTAAATTATGTTAATACGGAATTCCTTAGTCCGTTCATTTGTAGTTTTTGTAACAGATTTTGAGGAGAAACAAAAATGTTTCGCTCTGTTGCCACCACCAACTTATTGGTATTGCATACTCTTTATTGTAGTAGGTATCGCTCTTTTAACGTTCATAACAAACAAATATTCCTGGAGAGACTTAGGGTAAGTTGCTCTTAGTAGTATTGCTCATTATAATCATCGGTTGCCTTTGTTTCGATTTAGTAACTGGAATGCCGCCACAAGTTAGCAGGAAGATTTCGTAGGTATATAGTTTGTGCTTATAGTCTTTCAGGAGTCATACGAATTTGCGCACGAGTGCGCGCAATGACACTTGATACATAAACAACGAAGCGTGTAATTTGACACTTGATCCTGTTGCATTAAAATTTCAGAAATTGTTTTTGTTTTATATTAATTAGTACGTATACATACCTATGTGTACATAATTAAACATGGGTCATGTACTTTACATGTTATAGTACAAAGTATCTTATAATGAAATAACTTTAACTACACAGATCAATTGAAAATGGAAAATATGTGAGCCTCTTTTTTTCGTATTTTTCCTGGATTGTGACTATGTGTAATTATTTCTATCTGTTAGACATCTTAAAATCTTCCAACCTTGCAAGCAATCCTAAAGCAGCCAATAGACACCGCACTTGTGTGTAGATGCAGGCACCGATTTTCGGTGTAAACCACGGAGCGAGTAAAACCAAACGTTTTTGATTGTTCTGTGTCGGTGTCTCGATCGGTGTGATTTGTATGGGGATGCGCGCTCACATTTACTATTGAGTTGCATTTGAATCGTTGTTGAGTGCGGAGCTTCGAAAGTTGTTTCAATAAAAGCTTCATACTTTAACGTTACTCATTCAAATCTTTCTTCTTTGAGATATCTTTCACTTCACAACTAATCTGTGTACGATTTAGTGTGTTGTTGTTTTTGGCGAAATGCTACACCATGAATCAATACGCAGCGGTGTGCACACAAGTGTGGTTTCTATTGTCCGCTTAACTAAACTTTCAATATGATGTAGGTAATATTTTACCCTACATGTACCATGACAAACCAAAATCACAAGAAAGTCAAACTATCTCAGTTTGTACACTATCAGAAATATTGAAAGAAAGCAGTGGGACGGGTGAAGGATTTAGAAACATGAATGGAAAGTGGTAGAGTTTAGAGCGAAATTCCACATTAGCAGTTTTTTGGATGAAATTCTCACTTTTGCTACCACTGCTAGTTAACTTCCCATAGGAAGTTATTGTAATGGGTCCGATTTGTCAAATTGAAAATTTTGATATTTCTCGACGTTTCAAGGTCCCTAGAGTCGAAATAAAAGATTTTTAGAAAGATGTCTGTGTGTACGTACGTTTGTACGTCCGTACGTTCGCGACGTTTTTTTCGTCGTCCATAGCTCAAGAACCAGAAGAGATATCGACTCCAAATAAATTTTGTTATACAGATAGGGCTCTCAACAAAATTGCGTGGGTGGTTTTTTTACCATAGCAGTTTGAAAAAAAGGTGAAAATTTTGGTTAACCTTAAATATCTTACGAACCAAAAGCGCTAGAGACTTGAATTAGATTTTATATAATATATTGTAAGGTGATACACAACAGGTATATTTTTTGAAAAAAAATCAATTTTTTATAAATCAATAAAACTGAAAAAAAATTGTAACCTCCAAAATTTTATGACTGAAATATGATTTCATCTCTAAGACAATTTTGTGCAACGAAGAATAATGTTTTTGACATCTGATAAAATTTTGAGAAAAATCTAATTGACAGTTTTTTTTACAAAAAAATAAAAACCAAAAAAAAAAATGTATAAAAGTTAGTAAAAATTGATTTTCGACTCAAATATCTTTTCAAAACTTTGAGATATTGGCTTTAATTTACTTTTATCTTTCAAAACATCTTGTTGTCAACATTCATTTAAATTTAAAAAAAAATCGATTTCACAGTTTTTGTACAAAAAATTAAAAACCGAAAAAAAAATTAACAAAAGTTCGTAAAAAATGATTTTCGACTCAAATATCTTTTAAAAACTTTGAGATAATAGGTTCTAACTAATTTTTTCTTATAAGAAATATTGTTTTCAACATTAGGACAAATCTTGAGAAAAATCGAATTGACAGTTTTCTTACAAAAAATAAAAACCTGAAAAAAAATGTATAAAAGTTGGTAAAAATTGATTTTCGACTCAAATATCTCTTCAAAAATTTTAAATATTGGCTTCAAACTAATTTTATCTTATAAGAAATATTGTTTTCAACATTTGGTAAAATTTTTAAAAAAATCGAATTGACAGTTTTTTTTACAAAAAATAAAATTAAAAAAAAACAATACCTACTAAAACTTGGTAAAAATTTACTTTCGGCTCAAATAGCTTTTCAAAAATTAAAAATATTGTCTTCAAACTTATTTTATTTCAGAGAAAATATTGTTTTCAATATTCAGTAATTTTTATATAAAAATCCAACAGTCCGTTTTTTTTTTCATAAAAAATAAAATCTACAAAAAATAGTGCGCAAATTTGGTAAAAATACATATAGACAAACTTTTAAGCAAGACACATCGACAGACGAGATGGGAAGTTATCAGTGTGGGTCGCATCCCAGCCTCTTTTTCTATTGTGTGGTGTGTTTCAAGTGTTATGGATAGCTAAAATTTGTATCACAAACATTTGTGGGTTTGGTAATATTGAACTTTTTTGGTTCTCATTTGGTTTCTTAATTACATTAAAAAGAAGACATAAATACATAAAAATTCAATAATACTCATGAAAAACGTTTTTGGGATTGAACCCTTTTAGAGCATAATTTTTAGCCAAACCCACTAAACTTTTTTAGATTAAACACACACAAAAAAAGAGACTGGGATGCGACCCACACTGATAACTACCCATTATGTGGATTTGTCTTGCTTTAAAGTTTACAGGTTTTCGTGTTTTGTTAAAAAGGCCGTCGGTTTAATTATTCTTGAAAAATTAAAAATTACCAACAATATTTGCATATAATGAAATTGTTTAAGTTCGAAATCAAATAGAAATTGAATGAATGAAATTAATTTGAAGTGAATATCTTATGTTGTTCATGAGATATGGAGAACCGAAAATCAATTTTTACAAAATTTGAGTACTATTTTTTGTTGATTTTTTAATGAAAAAACGGACTGTTCGATTGACAGAAAGTCGAAAACAATACTTTCTGTGAGAAGTAAATTGTTTTTTATTTTTGTAAAGATATTTAAGTCAAAAGTAAATTTGTATCCAATTATATTTCTTATACTATGAAATTAGTTTTAAACCAATATTTTTAATTTTTGGAAAGATATTTGAGTAGAAAATCAATTTTTACCGTCTTTTATATTTTTTTATTTTTTGTAAGTACTGTCAATTTCTATTTCTATAAAATTTTTATTGAATGTTGACAACAGTATTTTTTGAAAGATAAAATTAGTTGAAATGAAATAACTAAAAGTTTTTAATAGATATTTGAGTCGAAAATCAATTTTTACTTACTTTTATTAATGTTTTTTAACTTCCCATAGGAAGTTATTGTAATGGGTCCGATTTGTCAAATGGAAAATTTTGACATTTCTCGACGTTTCAAGGTCCCTAGAGTCGAAATAAAAGATTTTTAGAAAGATGCCTGTGCGTGCGTGTGAACGTACGTTCGTACGTCCGAACGTTCGCGACGTTTCTTTCGTCCTCCATAGCTCAAGAACCAGAAGAGATATCAACTTCAAATAAATGTTGTTACACAGATAATAAGGCATAAAGATGCAGAAAGGGCTCTCAAGAAAATTGCGTGGGTGGTTTATCGATTCAAATATCTTTTCAAAAACTTGAAATTTAGGCTTCAAACTTATTTTATCTTAAAAGGAATATTGTTTTCAACATTTTGAAAAATGTTGAGAAAAATCGAATTGACAGTTTTTTTACAAAAAATAAAAACCTAAAAAAAATGTATAAAAGTTGGTAAAATTGATTTTCGACTCAAATATCTTTTCAAAACTTTGAGATATTGGCTTTAATTTACATTTATCTTTCAAAAAATCTTGTTGTCAACATTCAGTTAAAGTTTGAAAAAATCGAATTGACAGTTTTTGTAGAAAAAATTAAAAACCGAAAAAAATATTAACAAAAGTTGGTAAAAAATGATTTTCGACTCAAATATCTTTTAAAACCTTTGAGATAATAGCTTTTTTTTAATTTTTTCTTATAAGACAAATTTTTTCTTATATTAGGACAAATTTTGAGAAAAATCGAATTTGACAGTTTTTTTACAAAAAATAAAAACCTACAAAAAATGTATAAAAGTTGGTAAAAGTTGATTTTCGACTCAAATATCTCTTAAAAAATTTTAAATATTGGCTTCAACCTAATTTTATCTTATAAGAAATATTGTTTTCAACATTTGGTAAAATTTAAAAAAAAAATCGAATTGACAGTTCTTTTTTTTAGTACGCAAATTTGGTAAAAATTGATACGAGTACATATAGACAAACTTTTAAGCAAGACAAATTGACAGACGGGATGGGAAGTTATCTGTGTGGGTCGCATCCCAGCCTCTTTTTTTATGTTTTTATTAGAAAAAAAACTGTAAATGTCAAAAACGTTATTTTTCGTTGTATACAATTGTTTTGGAGATAAGATCATTTTTTGTTCGTAAAATGTTCGAGTTGACAGATATATTTTATTCAGTTTTTTTTATTTATAAAGAAACCGTTTTTCTAAAAAAAAGTGCTTGTTTGGTATCACGTTGCAATACATATTTACCTAATATAAAACTTAATTCAACTCGCTAGCATTATTGGTTCGTGAGATATTTGGGTTTTTTTTTATTTCCATTGGAAGTTTTTTTTTATATTGCTATGGTAAAAAAACCACAAACTCAATTTTCTTGAGTGTCCTTTTTGCATATTTCTGCATTATTATCTGTACAACAAAATTTATTTGAAGTCGATGTCGCTACTGGTTTTTGAGCTGTGGAGGACGAAAAATCTTCCCAAACTTACGAAAGTATGGACGTACGAACATATGTACTCTAGCACGCACAGATATCTCTCTAAAAATCTTTTATTTCGACTCTAGGGACCTTGAAACGTTGAGAAATGTCAAAATTTTCATTTTTACATTTACAAAACTATAATTACTAATAGTTAATACGAGTAAGTACAAAAAAAATTTCAATTGGATTTTCGCACATCATAAAATAGACGAGCTGACCAAATTGTAGTAAAGGCGCCTACAGCAAGCAACATAGGTATATCAGGTACCTAAATATAAACTACATTTGTATGTTGTTTATGTCCTCTTAGGTGTATGGTTCAAATTTATTTATTAAAAATTAAACAACAAAAGTAAGTAAAAGTGTACGGATATTATCACTGTCCGGATACTAGTAGGAATTACCTATGAAATTTCATGAAATACCTGGACAGTCATTCCGTAATTTCCGAATTGATAATCGTCAAAACGATTATCATTACCCGTGTTTTGTTGGGAAATCTATTAATAGTAAAGTAGGATTTTACACGAATAACAAAAACAATATCCATAGTGAGAATAACACCGATAAAAGTTAGAGTAGAATCTCACTATGGATAGGTTTTTGACATTTAATCGAGCCTCGAATGGATCTTATGTGATTTTGTTCTCAAATGTTGGTACGATTGATATTGCATTTGTATCTCGATGGCTGTTTTCGTTGAGTAGTTCTGCATTTGGAATCATGTGTGTTTTCCATTGCGGAAAAAACGAATCTATTACTGTTGATATTATTTAGTTTTGATAGTGAAAATGGACTAACTGGGCTTATTTTGCTTCCAGCTCGCTTCAACACTACATGTTAATGTAGTAGTCTACGAACAAACCCCCTTTTTGAAGTTTTATTTTATGTCAAATTTGTTTGGTTAAACTTAAAACTTTGAAATCGACTGCAAAGTCAAGTGTGAAATGGATGTTTTTTACCATTTTTTCTTGAAAATTATTCATTTTATTAGTTTTTCTTGTTAAGTAAATTTTTTGACTTTTGATTTTCACAAAACTTTCTTCTTATTTGTGTTTTTTTTAAATTATTTTTTGACAGATCTTCTTTCAGTTGTACCAATTTTTAAATACAAAAATCTGGACACTGCGGATCGTTTTATTGGGAATTTCTTACTTTACTGTATATGAAATACGAACAAAACGCACGTATTAACGATATCGTCAATAATTTGTTTCACGTAACTTTATCACTATGGTCTCGTCAATCGTTTTCAGCATAAGTTCGTTGAGTATATTAAAAATTCTCTTATCCTATGACTGAAATGTCAAAATGAACTCGACGAAATATAATTCTTGTTCAATTACGTGAACGTGTTATTAAACTTGGTTTTTCTGTGGGAAATTTTGAAAATTTGCAAAGAATGTATTGTCAATAAACCTGTCAACTATTTTGTGATGTTAATTGTCATTGTTACTTTTTGTGTTTTCATTTGTTGCCGCCTTAACTTGGCTTCAAAAATAATTTTTGTTTCCAAAACTACTTTGAATTAGTGCTTTGTGCAAAAGCGATACTAAAATCGTTGCCTGTCGATTATACCAATGTTCCTTCGCCCCCAAAGTTTCAATTGTTACAGGAAATTTTAATATTGAAGGTATAGATATATGTAGCACGACAACCTTCTGGCAAATTTATTGTTTCCAATATCATTATAAAGTCCTCTTTTGCAATTCCAAAACTAAAATTGTTTTATTTATTAACAATTATGAGAGATTGCTAATGTTTTGTATATATTAATAAATGCTAACATATGGGTAAGAATAGAAAGTTCCGATTCATCTCTAAATTTTCTTTGTAACCGAATTAATTGTATTTTTTTTTTATTTGTATTTTAACAAAACTTATTTAGAATCTTTTTTACTTCAATTTGCGTAGGTAGTTATCAATGGAAATTAATAGCAGACGATACCTTCTTAGCTATCGTTTTGACGATATTACTTTGACGATTATCGTCTTACGTGAAATAAGACTATCTTCGAAACGCTTTCGTCTAACGATTATCGTTTTATGGAATAACCCCCCTGGCTTCCTACAGATACCTTTTTTATCTAAAATTTGAATTTAAAATCAAACCCACATTCTGAAAAAAAGGAATATCAATTGATATCTTTCTACAAAAAATAACTTTAAAGTTCAAACAAATCTAATCTTCAAATATTGCAGAAATTCTTAAAGCCAAATAAAAGCAAAATACCCACTCCCCAAAATATATGTACTTAACTATAACCAAACGTATAACTACCCCCATGTTTTTCAACTTCACAAAGATCTGAACTACAAACATCGCATCGTAGTTTTGCATCATACATAATACCTTCGAACCTTTTTCATATATCGGACACAAGGAGAAATAAAGACAAAAATCGGTACAAGATCCTTAACAGCTAAAGTAAGAATACAACAATTTTTGTTATCCCCAATATTAAGCCATTTTTGTTTTAAAAGTGCATTGATTTAAAAGAACAAAAACAAATTCATCGTGGTATGAAAGATCTTATTATATGAAAACATATACAAGGATAGGCTCAAATAGAATGAAGGAAATTGTGTTGACTTTTTGGCAGGTAAATTAATTAACTCCCTTATTCTGCTAGCTGCTGATGAGATTGAAAATAATATTTTTCACTCGCTCTCATGAATTTCTCCATTTGCGACACCAACGCCAACGACCCGGTATGTGGTGGTGGTCGCCCTAAAAGTTTCTGCTCAGAAGAGCGAAATCAAACGGGAAATTATTTGTATCCCTTTTTTTAAGGTTCAAGAATATAATAAAGATAGCACAGGCGACAACCATTTACTTAGAACAAAGATTATTTTCAATAGGTTACAGTGACACCTTGCAGTCAAAGCATGCAACACACTGCCTAATGACAACATTATAATTTAAATATCTATTCATGAAAACTTTGTATTCAAAATCAAAGATGCAACGAGATTATTTTTCGCTTTGTATATGAAATGGAGTTTTTATATACAAATATTTTTCGTTTTGAAGAAAGTAATAATTTTCAGCTAAACGATTCCTTTAGGGAGTAATTGCAGAAATGTAAGGTTGGGTACAAGAAAAAGCCAACTAGTTAATTTTTGATTAGCAAATTGAGAAAAGTGTACAATTTTCGGTAAGTTTTGAACATTTGCAGAAAATTGACAACGTTATATTTTATTTTATGACTCAAATTCTTAAGATTAAAACATGAAATAGACTTCAGTTTAATCTAACAACACAGTAGTTAAGCAGTGCCCAGTCAAATTCTTGGAAAAGAGAGGAGTGTGGTAGAAGCTGCTCCAACATAACCAAATTAAATTTGCAATTTTTTCTAAGCTTGTTCATGTCACTCATTTGGCAAATTTTTGTTTTATAGACGAAGTTAAAAAATTCCAACTGACGGATCATCTAAATTATGAAAAACTTCCTGAAATCATTGAAGCTTGAAATTTTGCACACAAGTTGGACTTGTGGTGCAAAGAAATTAAATAATTGGAAAATTACAACATTAAAATGTTGTAGTACAATAAAATTTACTAGAGAGGTTGTTTGGGGGATTTTTTGTTAACAAAGCCAAACATCGAAAGCCTGAGATTATACCATTGGGGGCGAGTTACTTACCCAATTTTGATTGATTTATTTGATTATATCTATATAATTAGAGTTGAAACTCGATTATCCAGGATTCGATTAACCGGGACGCTCTATTAACCGTGATGAAAATATTTAACATACAAAACTCTTATATCCGTAAAAGAAACAAAAACATTTTCTTTTCCGATAACAAAGTTAAGTTTTTTTATTTAAACTCTATCATCCGTAATAAACTCTACTATCCGTAACATGAAAACAAGACCTAAAAAGTTTTTTCACATCTAAAAACCAACGGAATTTGGCTTCTTCTTCATAAAGTGAAAAGAAAAGATCGCCTAAAGTTTTGTCCAAAAAGTTGATTTGATTAATGAACATCGTAAAAGTATTGTGCCTGTAAAAATGTAAGCCAAAAGATATTAAATCGGCACCCAAACAGTGTATGATATTCTAAAGAATAAAGACAAGATTTTCATATTTTTCGCAGACAGCTTCACTATAAATCCCAAAGTGGACTCAGCAACGTATGAATGGTTTCGACAGGAACGATTTTGAGGAGTTCCAATTTCAAGGCCAAATGATAATGGAGGAAGAAAAATTTGCTCGTGCAAATCTAAACATAGCCTCCGACTGTGTATACTCTGAAGGATGGCTCAGAAAATTCAAAAACCGTCAAGGAATTAATGGATTGAAAGCGCTATTGAAAAAAGAATCTGCTGACTACGAAGCTGCTACGCTTTTTGTAAAGGAATTGTCTGAACACATTTAAACAGAGAATTTAAGCAATGAGCAAATTTACAATGCCGATGAAACCAATGTTAGCCCCAAAACACTTTGGCATGCAACGACGAGCGTACAGTTGGAGGACATAAGGAATGACTCTTTGTACTGGTTTGTTCTAATGCTTCATGACCTCATAAATGCAAGTTGATGGTTGTTGGCAAAAACGGTCATCCAAGAGCTTTAACAAATGCTGGAGAGCTTCCAGTTATCTACAAAGCCAACAAGCGGGCTTGGGTAACCCAAAAATTGTTAATTGATGGGTTTAATAAAAACTTTGTCCCAGAAGTTGAAGAGCACCGGGAAAAAAACAATCTTGACAAGGACTAAAAAGTTTTATTATTGTAGGATAATTGCCCAGCCCACATAGACGTTATTGATTTTAAAGCCGCAAATATACTTGTGAGGTACTTTCCACCAAACTACACTTCTCTGATTCAGCCAATGGACCAAGGCGTGATTCGAAACCTAAAGTGCCATTATCGCAAAGAGATTATACGAAGTCTAGTGAGCTCAGAAAACAGGATACATTTTTCCAAATCATTTAACATCAAGAATGGTTGATGGGGTGTTTCTAAGTCCTATAATTTCGTTACTACCGATGTTCTGAAAAATGTTTGGCACAATTTTCTCTTTTTCGAAAATGAGGAAGAAAGTAAGTTTTGTCAAAATCAAAAAATTTTAGTTTTTTCATCATCGACATTTCTAAACTTCCTCAGAACAAGATGCCATTGACGAGATTTCAACAATTATGGAAGTCGCAGGAGACTTTGATTTCAATACAATAAGAAATTGGGTGGACTCAGGTGCGAATGCTTCACCATTTACTGTTTTATCAGAAAACGAAACTATTGAGCAGGAAGTCCTTTCTGATGAATCCGATGATGTAGACATTTCATTAATTACAATAGTTGATGCGATTAAGGCAAGTTCTACACTTTTGAATTATTTAGAAGAATCGAATTATTCTGGAATAACACAACAGGATAATAATGCAAGTTCACCGTATTAACTTTAATTTACTCAAAGAAAAACAACCAATGGCAAACAACAATACAAACATTTTGATTACTTTTTTAAAAAAGTTTTTCTTGAAGTTCCTAATAATGATAAAATAATGTGATTTTTTAATATATGTACAGACAAAAATATGTATTGAATGAATTGTTAAGTTTTATGAATTAATTTTATATTTGCTTTGGTTTTTTTTAAATAAAAATACAAAATTTAAATATAAAATATTTTATTTTATCTCAGAAAAAAAGTTCTATTCCCGACCATCCCGTTTAATCGAATTTCGATTGTATACAACTTCAGGTATCAAAAATGAAATCTGTAGAAATTATCGACTTAAAATAGGCCTTAGGGAGTTATTGTAATAGGTTCGATTTTTCGAATTTAAAATGTTGCTTACGCTAATTTCGAAAATTGTTGTAAACTGTTTAAGTGGAACGGTAGGAGAATATCAGTTTAGGGAATCACCATGCTCTTTAACATAGATGCCACTTGTAAAAAAACATGGCTACCTTCATGACTAATTTTCTACTACCGTAACACGTAAACATGCAACATATGCCCATGAGAAAAACATAGATTTTCCAATCTAAACCAAAAATGGATATTGGTTGGCCTTAACATTTATAGACATGGTAAAAGCTAAACGTATTGGAAACTGTAAATTCTTTAAGGGTATGGAAGAATCTGAAATTATCAATACGCATTAAGAAAACTTATCCTTTTAACTTTCGAGTTAAAATGGTGGCTTCAAGAATATATCTGATGATCTTTTTGATGACCAAACGGGTACCATTGCATAATTGAGGTAATTACGCAGAAGAATAATATGCGAACCAATCTTTAATCGAAGATTATGTGGTGGCATCATCAACATTTTTGTCTGCAAAAATAGACCGATGACTGAGTCAGTTATTATTTAAGCAATTATTCTGTATATCCGGAAAAAAACCATGAATGAATTAATTTTTTTTACTGAAGGACAGTGCAGAAATTTTCTGACAGTTTAGCATTGCGTATTTGGTTGTATTATATTTACTATTTCTTCTTCAGTCTAAGTTACTCGTGGCCGGGTATGCTAACACCAACAAATTGAAAAAGTAAAATTCGCTGTATTTCGTTTACTACTTGAAATGTAGCCTAAACTTCAGTCTCAGCAACATGTGGTAGTTATGCTATTAAATTGTAAATTATATGAAACGTTTGGAAGTTGGACATAGCGCCATCTATTGAATACTTACTCAATCCGGTCAACAAATATTGCCATATGTTAGAATCGTTTGAAGCAATCACATAATTGTGTCCAGTGTCCAATAATAGACAAATAACTTGCAATCAAATAAAATTGCGATCATAAACTCAGGTGTATGTATGTATCAAGTTGGATCAAACTTCACACAGTGCGTGTACAGATTTGATAAAAAATAATTAGTTTAGGTGCCCATTGGGGACAAACATCGTGCCAAGTAATTAATTTATATAAAAATATAATTTATTTAGAAGAGCTGTATAGAGGAACACAGGCTGCAGTGTGGAACGGAGCTGAGCTTTCTGATTGGTTCACAAGCACCTCGAGAGTAATTTTTTCAAGAAACCTGAATTTGGAGAACTATTTTAGCGAGAAACTACAAAAGACAAAAACTGCAATTAATATGTCATTTAAAAGATGCTTTATGAACGGAATCATAGCTCATAGTCGTAAATATAAGGTATTTGAAGCAGTTGCCAGACCCCTCTTTCCCACTGGTCAACAACAAATTAGGAATTAGCTATTCTATTATGATTTAGGAATTTCTAATGATACACCAATTTATAATGTTAGTTTGTTTGGAAATTGAGAACAGAGCTGGTCTTAATAAAACAAAGCAACGTATAGTTACGATCTCTTCATTTTTACTTATTCATTGTTTATTTTTAAAATTCAGTTTTACACAGAAATTTCAATGCGCTTTGATGCCTAGTGTCCAAACTTAGCTTCGTTCGTAAAAAGAAATTAAAAATGTTCAAACACACATTTTTATTTCATTGGTCAGTTTCTTTAGAAATATTTATACATTTATTTTTATTTAAAAAAGTCGAGCTGCATGACAAAAAGTCGTCATCTTCCCAAGTTGAAGAAATTTCGTCTGCCACATCTTCTAAAAATTCCTGCAACAACTCGGATTGTAGCTGTTGTAAGGTTTTTAGCTCCGAGAGGGCTTCCATTTCGCGCTGATAATGAATTAATTCATCTCATGGGAAGACAGGTTTTGAAAATTATTGTAAAAGAATAAATATTTTTCAATTAGCGTTAATGTTGATCAACTAACATTTATTATTCGCTACGTAAAACGAGCCTGTTGGTTTTTGGACTTTATTGCAATTAACGAACATAGATCTGATTATTTAGCGGAAACCATACTGAAGTTTTTTGAGGATCATGACATTTTGATAACAGATTTCAGACGCAAAAGCTACAGTAAAATGTAAATTTGCCACTTTTGTAGCATATGCAGGGCACTCATTAAACTTGGTAGGAGTGCATGCGGCTGGGTGTGTCTTAGAAGCAACCAAATTCTTTGACATTATTCAAAAATTGTAAAACTTCTTTTCTGTATCTTCTCATCGATGGAGTGTGTTGACTGCTCATTTAGGTCCAAAAAAAGTTTTAAAAAGTCTTTCTCAAACAAGATGGTCGGTGCGAGCTGATGCACTAAGTGCCTTATACAAAGGTCATCAAGAAATTGAAGAAGCTTTGATGTCTATAGCGAACGATTTAGGACAAGCACGAGAGGCCAGAGAGGAATCATTTAATCTTTGCATAAAAATGTGCAAGCTTGAATTTATCATACTTACAGAACTTTGGAACTCTGTATCTATTGCAAAGAATTAATAAAACAAGTACTTTACTTTAAAACCAAAATATTACCCTGGATGTTGCAATAAATTTGCTGAGTGCAATAGATGGATCTATAATTTGGCTCAGGGACAATTTTGATAACTTTGATTCAGCCACACAAAAAAACCCAAATTCCGAATATAAGGACCTTTCTGAAAGGATGAGGTGCAGAAGCTCACGCCATACTTTTTTTGACGGCTCTGGACCCTCAGCAATTCTGACTGGGAAAGAAAGATTTAAAATTGAAACCTCTCTTCCCATTGTCGACACACTAAACGTTCATTTGAAACAGACGATGATTGGCCAACGTTTTGACTTTTTTTTCGATTAAAAAAATCTTAATTCAGAAGACTTAAAGAGAACTTCAAATCATTTGCTAAATTTTACACCGAAGATGTGAACGGAGATGAACTACATGCTGAATGCCTGTATTTAAAAGACTACTTGAAAATTAGTTGGCACGAAAATGAAAAAATTGACAACATTGTAGAGCTTTATAATTTTTTAAAAACTAATGAAATTGAATATGAATTTTCAAATGTTGATATTACACTAAGAATTTTCTTCAGTATGATGTTGACCAATGGCAGTGTGGTACGTTCCTTCTCTAAATTAAACAGAATCAAAAACGAACTCAGAGCTACAATGATTCAAGAAAGATTGACATGTTTGTCGCTGATGTCAAGAAAGCGACATCCTCAGAGGCATAGATTTTAAAGATTTAATCAATGATTTTGCTATTCTCAAATCAAGAAAAAGACCCCTTCATTAAATTTTGTTTATTTTATTTTGAATTTTTAAATGAAATATTTATTTTTTGTTTTTATTTTTACTTTGTTCATGTTTATGTTTTAAATGCTGCAATGACTAATTATCTTTTTAATGAATTAAAAAAATGTATTTATTTCAAAAACAAAAAGAATAAATATCAATTCAAAGCTATGTGATTTTTTCTGTATAACTTTATTACATAACATAACATTTTTATATAATCATAAAGGGGCCCCATTTTCGAAAAGTGCCCAGGGCCCAGAAAAGGGTAAAGAAGGCCCTGGCAGTTGCAGAAAGTATCCATTCGAATACCGACTTGTTAGAAAACTGGTACTAAAAGCTGTAAAAGACCAAAATCACTGGTACAATTGGTGGTCGAGTCTCGCAGAAGGATGCAATTTAGATAAATATTAATTTAAATGTGAAAGGTGTATCGCACAGTAAAGGTCTTATGTACAAGGTTATAGCAGCGGTAGATAAGGAGTGTAGAGCAGAATATGCAGCTGAAGCAGTTGGGTCCTTGTTCAGAACAACTTTCACTAGGCTCAACCATAAGCTCGCAGAAAGGAACTACTTCCATGATGCAAATAATGTAAACGTCATTGCTATAATGGTCAAGTTAAGAAGCGTACTACTCAACCTGAACTTCATTCAATGGCGGATTCAGGGGGGGGGGTCGTAGGGGTCATGACCTTACTTGTGACATACAGGAACTATATGGTATGTTTTGCATTAGTAAACAATTTCGAACTAGAGCTTTTATTCAAATATGATATATGACATTACGACGAAAAAAGTAGGTACCCCGATTCCGTCCGTCTGTCTGTCTTTCCTACAGTCCAAACAATTATGTTGTTCCTTCTCTTCTGTCCTTCTGTCTTGTATTAATGTCTTGTGTTGTTATCACCTTCCATAGCCTAGTTGCTCAAGGTGCTGTGTTCTCTACTCTGTACATTTATGTGCAGAGTAGTGTGAAATGTAATGTAATGTAATGTTGCTTTAAATTAAGGTTTCAGCCGATTAGCGTAAGGCGTTTTTTTTTTCATTTTATTAATACGAAAAAAACAGCAGTTCCCATACATTTTTTTTGATTAAAACATGTGATTTTTCTAAAACTTTATTTAAATTTTTTTAATTGGCTTCTTTCTACAAGAAAAACATATTTTGGTATTGCTCAAAAACCTTTATTTTGTTTTTAAGTTTTCTCAAGAACTAATGGGCCGATTTCAATAATCTTCTCTTTCTGTGCAAGCTCTTTTTGATGATCAAATGATCAAATTGATGATAATTTTTTATGATCAAAAATGTATTTTTTTTATTTTTAAGAAATATTAATTTTGTGTGCCAAAATTTAAATGTAAAATATACATGTATTTATAAGCTCTTTATTTAGTGCTTACCAAAAATATTATTAAGACAAAATTTAAAATTTAAAATGATTTTCGAAAAAAATAAGTAATCTAGATTTTTTGAAAAATAAAATGGCATTTAAATTTTTGAGCAAAACTTATTTTGCAGTTACATTTTTTAATCTTAAAATATAGGAAATATTTTTAAACAGACTTTTTGGAAGAAATATGCAAGTTCTTGCGACCCAGTCGTGCATTTTATTTATTTCAAAATTGGTTTTCTGTTGAATACAAAAGATCTTAAAAGATTTTAACAAATTAAATAACTCAACTTTTGAAGTGAATTTGCTTTGGAACTAATATTTAAATACGAATTTCAATTGTATAAATGACCCAAAAACAGCAAAAGTGACACTAATGGCTAATTATAAACGGGTCATATCTATTGATATACAAGTATTGAATCTCTTGAGATTTGAAGTAAAAAGAGATTCTGAAACGTGTAATTTGTTAATTTGTGAGTGACGCACAAACGTTTCTTTCCCAACTTATTTGTTTACCTTAATTTGTTTTAATTTTTGTTATGTACTCAAAAGCACCTATTTACTTAAATTCAAACCAAACATTTTTCTCTCTAAAATTCTTAAGTTTTGTTGAATACTTTAAGATCAAAATACGAGTAAGCAGACTGATAGCGATAGTAATAATAGACTCCTGAAAATAGAGTTCGAAAAAACTACGTCAAAAAAGCCTGACATTTCTTCATATCAGATCTTCTCTCATTTTCTGGATTTTTGAATTTTTTAGCGTTCTTAGAACAAATAGAAATGGATACAAGAAACACATATTTTATTGTTGGAAAAAAGCTACGTTTCAAAACAATTTCTTACTGAAATTTCTGAGTGAAATGCAGCAAAAGCCCTCTAAACTATTGTGTTTTAACTCATAAATATGGCATATTTAGAAAACTTTTGGATTCTGGGAATGCTTTCATATGTAGGGACTGGGAGGCATGCAAAGTAGGTAGTTAGACCATACTTTGCTGGACAACAATGTTCGAAAATAATTTGATAACTAAAGTTATCATTTTAGCAATTCAAATGTGTTAAAGTTAGGTTAATAATTAGCCTCCTTTACAAAACATTAAAGAACATTTTTAAGCGGAGAGTAAAAACTCATCTAAGTGTGTGACCCCCCCCTGATGAAAAGTCTGGATCCACCCTTGACTTCATACCGCACATACCCGATCTACCACTGGAGTGTACTATTTGTAATTTAGCAGAAATAGAGAACGTCATACATTTCGTCGGAACGTATCCAACTTTAAGGAAACTAGAAGAAATATTCTTGGAAGTGACTTTTTAGCAGAGGAACAAGTTCTGAGTATGCTGAATGATGTGGATGTCTCCAAGCTTTATAACTATTGCAAAGTTGCGTTACGATATAGATCCAGAATTATGAATGAAGACTTCTGACGCTTTAAATTTGCTAGTCTTTTGTTTTCTCTGTTTTTTAAATTGGTCTCTTGAAACATTTTTTGTTTTGTTTTTTGTTGTTAAGTACAGTAATTTAATTTATTGAAGTTGTCAATCTGGCAGACGGTTAATGACATGCTATTATGATTTTTTTAATATAATATTTATGTTATATATTGTAAGATAATCTTTTAATCAATTAAAATCAATTATCTAAAAAAAATTTAAATCTTTCTGAACCTAAGTAAAATTTTGAAATAAATTCAATTAACGGTTTTTTATATAAATCAGAAAAAGCTAAAAAATAATATTTGTCACCTCAAATATTTTACGAACAAAAAATGATTTCAATCTCCAAAATATTTGTATGCAATGAAGAATAATGTTTTTGACATCTGGTAAAATGTTGAGAAAATCGAACTGACCATTTTTTTCAATTAAATAAAAACCTAAACAAAAACAATACTGAAGTTGGTAGAAAATTGATTTTCGACTCAAACATATTTTCAAAAATTAAAAACATTGCCTTCAAACTAATTTCATCTTATAGAAAATATAGTTTTCGACATTCATTAAAAGTTATTTCATTAATTAAAATTTAAATTTAAAGAAAATTGGTGAAAATTAAAAATGAAGGTATTGTCTTCAAAATGATTTCATTCTATAATAAATTTTGTTTCTAGCTTAAGATTTTTCCAGAAATTGGTAAAAATTGGTTTTCGACTAAACATCTCTTTAACAAAAATAGATTTTGAAATCAGGAATATCATAATATGTAAAATATTTATTGTAATTTTAAGATAATCTTTTAGAAAAAAATCAACTAAAAACTTTTAAAAAAAAAACAAGAAAACCTTCAAAAACAACGAAAAACTGATAAATAATTATTTTCGACTCAAGTACTAAAAGAACAAAGAAAGATATTGACTTCAAATATTGTATCTCACACAAAATATACATTAGTATTGATATTTTGTTAAAGACAAATCGACTGACCAGCCTTTTATTTAAATGATGATTATAGTCCTTAAATGGACATTATGTATCCTACTTCTCAAAAGTTTTTGATTTTTTTAATGCCATTTCTTACTATCCCCGAGAACCTATTTGGGGCTTTTGTGTTTGTTTCTTGTGCTGATTTCATTAGTCAATTACTTTCACACAACATCCATATTATGTGTATGTATGTACATATGCAATTAAGTTAAAAATGTTTCCCTATAAACAAAAATGTCCTTAGCTCACACTTAACTTACAACTTTGACAAAAGGTAGAGTAGATTCGTATCTCTGCTTTTTGTCCATTGTAAGCAAAAACTTAGTTTCTCCATTAGATTCACAGAAAAACATCGCAGATACAAGTAAACGAAAAAACAAAAAAAAACAACGAAACTCCAAACACAAAAAAAATCTTTATTCTTACTCATGTTATTACCCATTTCAAATCCAACAACACATAAAAATCGTACTCTTCATTTCCGTGTCCTTTATTTTCCTTTGTATTTCCTCTTTCTTCTCGATGTTAGCAATAAAATTTACGAATTCCTGTGTCATCCGCAAAACAAAACAAAAAAAACTATACAGTATGTATGTATGCATGCATAATATATACACCCACGAAAAAAAGGCCCCTCCTGGCAGGCATTAAAGCCCAGTTCCCTATACCAACCCAATCCTGTGAAGAGAAAGAAGCACAGAAAACAGCTTTAAGGATTTTTCCATAAAAAAAACAAAAGGGAAGGTTTGGTAGGCTGCAAATAAAACCTACGGCCTACCATTATGATAATACGTGTATAAACCCTAAGCAAAGTGAACGCACTGGAAGAACCCAGTGAATATCTTCCCCAATTCTAAGCTGTCACCAAACTCCATATCGTCCTATCCGCCAAGTAATGGAAACGAATAATAAAATATTGTTTTTGGTTTTACTTTTTTATATGTAAGTTCGTTTTTTTTTTGTATTTTTTCGGAGGGACAGAGTTGAATTAGATTTGAATGAGAGTGATTTTGGGCGCATTTGACTAGAGCAGTTGCGTCTACCCTTTAAAATTAGTTTAAATGGTTGCATATAAATCAACATTAAATAATAATAGCAGAAATTGAACTTTAAACTGATGCGGGCGATTTCGATGTTCACAATTCTTCTTGGCTTCGCAATTCTGGCCAGATAACACCCTGAGGAAGGTATGTTGAGGTATTTGTTGAGTTAATCCCAGTAACTTGTCAATGAGCCAACTCGACCAACAACCTTGCATTGTTTCTCAACTCCAACCCTAATAAATACGTAATCAGTATATTAATGCCTCTAGGTACATCAGACCATTGCATCATATCTGCAAATTTCTTATGTTATAAAAATACAGTTAAAGACAAAACTCGTATAGGAACCGTTTAGCAATATGAGAAAGCCAACTGGGAAGGTCACTATATGCTTCCTCGATATTGACGTGGAAAACTCATGGTTTGAATCGAGCTGTAAAGAGGTTATTAGGATCAAAAATGGAAGTTTCTCTGTTTCCGGATTTATTAAGCCAACCCCACTGAGGAAAACCGAAATAAGTTCAAACAAGCTAGAAAAACATGTGACGGTCATATTCGACGAACTAAATTTTTGTATGGCCAGAAATGTAGGCAAAAAATACTACAATGTCCCAAGGGTAGTCAAAATTTCTGGTCATTTGAAAAACCGTACGAAACAACACGTCTGCCTAGTTTCCAACGCTCATCCACAATGACATTCCTTATAAAAGCTCGCTTGATAAAGCCAATTTGCTTGCAGCACAGTTTGCTGTTAATTCGAAGCTGACAGAGAGTATCATTAGCCCCTCGTTCTTGAGAGCGTAAACGATTTTATGGGACAAATCTTCTCTTCTTTCGCACTCGTGCAGTCGTTAAATTAAATGCTGCTGTCCCCCAGGGCTCCGTTTTGTCTCTGCCTCTCTTCCTCATAATCGTACATATCTCTTGTCTGCAAATTTTAATCCATTAAACTGTTTCGCTCATATTCGTTCCTAGATTCAAATCCTTGCCTTTCGGATGTGGAACTTTAACGTCAGCGTATGATAAGAAAATTAAATTCCGATCTCGAAAGCATTGTCCAATTTGGAACTGAATTTAATGCTTCAAAAACTCAATGAAGTCTCCTGTCGCTAAATCATAACCCTCCCCCGATGCCACTATCTATGAGTCGACCTTGAATCTAGGAAACTAATCAACTTTCAGTGCTCGGTATGTGTATCACAGACGAATTCTTATGGCATGATCGCATATTCGGTATCGCCAAAGACGCTACAAGGTGCTTAGAATTTCTCCGACGACGCGAAGGTACAAGACATTTATCACCCCTTTTGATCTGGCTGTAATTTACAAAGCCTTTATTCGTCCAAAATTTGAATAAAATTCAATTATTTAGCAGATGCCCTGAAAACAACTTTAAGTCCTTAGATATAATCCAAAACAGAACTTTGAAAATTATAAGCGATAGAACTATAACCGAAACATTTAAATCACTCGAACACTGCCGCAATGTTTCATCCCGTTCGTTTTTTAGAAAAAATGTTCTGTCGAATTAGTAATAGTTGCCCATCAAACAATTCAAGATTGTTTTTTAACCACATAAACATGTTGAAGGTATTAAAAACCCATTGAGTGCCTGTACATTATAAAAAAGGCTTTTAATTAATGACATCCAATTATTTACTAGTTTTTGTACTACGGGCCCTTTGCATACCAAATATGTATGTTTAAAATCCGGGCTTAAAAGAAAAATAAAACACCTTATAAGCCGTAGTATCTATAGCTTTTTTTTGTTTTTTATTGTTGTTGATTTTGTGTGTATTTCAAGAGCCAAACATGAAAACATTTCCTATGTTTGTGTGTATGTGTGTTACTTTGAAGGTACAAAGATGGTGAAATCTTTCTTTTTATTCCCCAGTTGTTTATTCTGAGTTTTCTGTTCTCAAAAAAATTACTTTTTTTTACCCTCGGTGATAAACGAATACCTACCTACCCTAAAACTAAACTCTGAACTCTCCTGTCGCTTCCCAAATACAATCCACTTTGGCCCAGCATTGATAATAATAATTCTAATTCCGATTTAGATTCAAGTATTTTTGCGAAAAAGTAGATATATACATTTATCCCATCTATAATTTTGTTGGTGTATGTGTACTTTTTCACATAAATAAAGGCAAAAAAGAAGCATTTATGGAAAAAATCGACCCTTATGTGACTATGGTGAGTGTGGAGTTTAGTGCTTTTTTGTGCGATTCAGCCATATTTTTATTTTTCTTACTACACACTTTGTACGGCGTTGTGGGGGTGGGATGCTTTTTATGAAATAAGGGATGATTCCTCTCTCCATGCCATAATATAAACATTGAGATGGTTTTGTAAGTATTGCCATACTCAAACAAAAAAATTAATAGTGTATACTTCTTTAAAAACTATAAAATGATGTTAATTTTGTATTGACAATAGTCGTACTTTGAATTCATGGATTATTTGGAGTCATAAGTACCTCATTACTTCAAGATTCCGCCCAAAATTTAAGTTCAATGCTACATGAAAAAATCAGAGTTCGTCCGACTTCGGGTATTGTTCTCATATCACGCTCCGCTCGTCCGTTTTGCTGGGAATATGGAGCCCTGCGCTGGAAACAAATGCCTTTTTTGTTCAGTATCTCTGATTTGTGGAGGATATAATAAACAGTGCGAGAATGAGAAAAATCATCCTTGAAGGGAAGAAATTACATCGAACCACCCAAGGACGGTTATTGCATGCACAAGCAGTTCACACTCCGTTGCTTTGCTATTGCTTCGAGGAAAAACTTCTCAATGCTTACCAAAATGCAGCCTTCGTAGAGGAAATTATCTTCGTCCTCATATTTAATCTTCGCAACTTCCAGAAAAATCCTCACATGATCCACAGACTATTATGTCCCAGTCATTGGTGCTATAACCTCAACGATTGACGAGGTGCAACATTAAATTTAGTTTTTCTCTGGTACCAATAAATCAACTTTTAGTTGATTTTCATTCCATTGATCTCCATCAAAAGCTCGATAATGCCTTCACCATGTTCATCAATTATGCTACCATTTCAAACTCTATCAGGAATAGTATCATCCAAAGCTTCATAATGACTAAACCAACATCTTTTGTTGGTCATATGGTCATTAGCTCCTGAGTCGAGAAACCACGCGTTCTTGTCGATACATTTATATAACAGACCTCACTGAAAAAAACGTCACTGGTGTTCTTGTAAAATTTTGAGAAACCTACTTGTATTACCCTGTTGTTTTGGGCAATGTTCTTCCAATGGCCCTCTCGTATCTCGTTGCAAAGAAAGCATTTTCCTGGTTTAGTGGAAGATTTGTTTTTGCTGCTTCCCCGCTTGTTATTTGCAATTAGGATTCACTGGTTCCTCCTGGGATATTATTCGAGGTTATCTAATGTGAGCTGACTTTTGTCTGTAGACTCCCATGCGCTATGGAAAAAATTAAAACTTGTAGGAAGAGTCATTAATACTTTTGTTATAACCATAGATTCTGAAATAGGTTCACCTTAATCCTTTAGCTGCTGCACAATCTTTTTCAATTTTGAAATGTGACACCCCTATTATCTCCAGTATTCTTCGAGAAATTGTAGAATCGGTGCTATAGCAGACTCCGATTTTCGTTCTTACACGCTGTGGAGCTTAGGGCATATAGCATTACAAGTCTCACAATTATTAATGATATGCAACATGGGCTGCTGTCAAATCGTCGTCGGTCGGAACTATTTGCTTTTGTACCAATACATCAGACTTCCTCCTAGCTACAACTTTTGCTTCATCGGAGTAGAGTAAAAAGAAGACATGAAGTTGAATTTGAATGTATTAAGTTTGATAATAAAGAGATAATTACAATAGGTAATGAATTCAAGAAAGCAATCTAAAAGTTAATGCAACAAAAATGTACCCAAGTGTAGACTAAAAATCTAATTCATAAGGTATTGCTGAATAAAATGTTCCCAACAAACTTCATCACTAACTTTGTAGGGCAGCTTTGATTAACTTCGTTCCTGCGATCGTTTTTTCAGTAGCAGGTGCTCTTCAATTCTGAAGTTTCCTAGACATCTTTGTATTGTAAAATCATCAGCACCAGCACCATAAGCAATCCCGTCAAAGAACTAACATTTCATTTTCCATTAAAGTATATTCCTTGTGGGCGCAGAATTTTTAGGAACTTGGGGTGTCCTTTATCTTTATAAATACCCCCATATGTTTAACAAAGAATGAAAATGTTTGCTAACAGTGTCTATCATTTTACAAGGTCCTGACAACTTCAAATAATAGAAATAATATAATAGAATCTGGCAACTCTTGTTGGGTAAGCAGTAAGCGCGGGATGGAGGTGGATGTTGAGACCAGCTTATACTGAAATGGTCCAAAGTGTGTAGTAAATATGAAAGAATTCCATAGTCATAAAAACTGAATCTTTTTTTGTTGGCAGTATAAAAGACGAAAGAACGGCAACGACTAAGGGTGGTTGTTGTTGAAGATTCAGCGGCAAATGCTGAAAATTCGGAGATAACATTTGGTGTAAGGTGCAGGAAAGCAATAAGACGACAATAACGACACAAGAACGTTGAGGACGCTATTTTCTTTAATATTCCAATTTATGTTGTGGGGTTGATTTCTTTGTATTTTCTTCCATTTTCTTTTAGCTTTGTTTTATTTTTAAAAAAAGAAAAAAAATACCCTAGGCTTTTTTTATTAATGTTTTTCTTTTCGCGGGATATATAATCCTTATGGCTGAGTATTGAATTTTTGTGGGTGGAATATATATGTTTACACTACTTGTGCACACGGTTAATAATTGCGGGGTATTTTCAAATACAAGGATTTGTATTATAATTGTTTGAAATATTAAAATATAAAAGAAAATCAAATTTAATTCCCAAAAATGGACAATAATTGGGTTCGACTTATAAGAGTCTAGCAGATATTTGTAATGCATTTGCTGAGTTTTCTCGATTGGTCAATTTGTAAACAGTGTGAACATAGGTCACTTAAGTTTTTTAATATCGGAAGTAGAAGCGGAGCTTTCTGGTCTAAATGAAGATACGAATGCTGGTATTGACGGAACTCCACCTATTCTGCTTAAAATATGTTTGACAAATTCTCTAAAGGCTTGTTTGTTGTTTTTAATATTTGGCTAACATATGGTGAATTATTTGAATAAAATAGTTTGTGATAAACTAAATTTTTTACTAAAAGAAACCATAGTACCCGCGGGATGGTTAGGGCGTTAGACTTGAGATATTGAAATTAGTTTTATTTTTTTTAATTTTCTAATAAATAAAAAAATGAATTACAGTAACATAGATCTTAGGGCCAAAAGGCATTAGAATTAAGTATTATTGTTTAACTTAGAGTGTCCGTATGGGACCAGCAAGGTAGTTGTAAGTTATGGTTAGTCAGGCTAGTTTTATGAATGGTCGAGAGTTGTTAATCACTAGGCCCCAGTTCTCAATGGACTGTTGCGCCACCTAGTTCATTTAATTATTAAGTATATTATATATACGCTTTCCAGCATGGTTTTATATCAGGCCCTCCATTCCAGGGAAAGAGT
Source organism: Eupeodes corollae (assembly GCF_945859685.1). Taxonomy (NCBI): domain Eukaryota; kingdom Metazoa; phylum Arthropoda; class Insecta; order Diptera; family Syrphidae; genus Eupeodes; species Eupeodes corollae. The sequence goes on along the minus strand of NC_079147.1, from coordinate 168,991,681 downwards.
ATATAAAAACACCAAAATACCTATTAAGAAAAGAATATTATAAAATATCTTAACAGTAATTTTTAAACTGTAGTTATACAATCTTAGCTATATTATGGCTTAAGAGGTAGAGGGTTATAGTATCTCGCCCAATGAGGATATTTTCTCAGAATGAAATATTCTACCAAGGTTTCAGTTGCTGCTTATCTTTAATTCTAAACATTATTCTTTTATAGAATTCTTGTAATCGGCCGTTAAAGGACTACAGAAGAAATAAAAGCGAACATTTAAAAGGAATCAATTGTTTACACAAAAAAAAAGAACGACTAAGATTGATATTTGTCAAGATTTAAATCGTTAAATTCTTTAAACAAAAATATATCGTTATCTTCAAAAAGTAGTGTGTTGCAAAAACGTAAACTTATTCCACAAAAAATATATATTTAATAGAATTTGTTGGTTATAAATTCAAGAAAGATTTAAAAGAATTGTTTTAAACAGCCCCCTCCACTTTATTTCAATTATGTATATTAACTTTTGTTCTTTATCAATAAAACAAAAAAGAGTTTACATTTAATTAACAAACTACAAGCCCATCGCAAAGCTTTCTTGCATTCCTAAATTGGTTGAACAAGTTGTTTGTAAAATTGAAACATTTTTTAGTAATAATCTCGTTTGCGAAAAGCAACATGGTTTTGTGAGAAAAAGATCAACCGTTATAAATCTTCTCACATTCTTAAACATATGTTCAAACGCTTTAGAAGAAGGTTATGAAGTTGACTGTGCATACACTGACTTTTCTAAAGCTTTTATCTTCTAAGCCACGGAATTATTTAATTTAAACTTAAAGCTCTTGGTTTCCCACCATTCAAGCTAAGCTAAGCTTGATCAAATTATACCTTGAAAACAGATCTTATGAGGTAAAATTTTGAAATTGTCATTCAGAACTTGTTGCTCAATCTGGTGTTCCCCAAGGAAGCCATCTTAGCCCTTTTCTGTTCACCCTGTCTATTAACGAAATTAATTAACGTGTCGTCAAGTCTATGCTCAAGTGAAGTCCTTATTTTTGCTAATGACATGAAAATTTCAAATTTTGGTGTGGTAAAAATAGCCTTACCTTAAACCCTTTAATGTGTAGTATGGTAGTGTATTTGATTATTGTATATCACTTTGTATCTTTCTTTGTACAATTGTCATGTTCGTCCTCATCTTGAATATGCTTCCCAGGTTTGGACTCCTTTTTACGAAATTCATAGAAAACGCATTGAATCAATGCAACATAGTTTCATTCGCTTTGCCCTAAAGGGTGTACTTTGGAATATCGTATTCTGCTTCTTCAAATGCAATCTCTCCATCGAAGGCGTCTTAATAATGACTTAATATTTTTTCATCAACTCATTAATGGTGAACTTGATTAACCTTATTTCTTATCTTGTGTCATTTTAATTCCCGAGGTGGAACTCATCAGCTGCTATATTTGATTCTTAACATATATGTATTGATTTCCATAGAACTAACTATGAGAAGCCTTAAATCGAATGAGCATTTCATATTACTTAAACTGTTCATCGATAGATTTAAAACTAAATAAGGTGGGATTGAAATCTTTGATTAGAACCAGTGCTATCGTTAACGTCTTTATCTTATTTTTTGTTCTGTAATAGTTCATGTTAAATGCTTATTATGTTTTGTATTTTGTGCATGTGTTAAGGTATAATTTTGAGGTTATGTTTCGCGCGAATAATTAATTCTTTGGAGTCTGGATGATATTTGGAAAGCGAATAGAGTTTGACAGTTCGTAGCAACCACACTGCAATTCGTTACTACCAAATTTAGAGAGTAAAATGCAAATTTTATTATCCTACAGTAAATATAAGAAAAAAGCGCAGTACATTGCAGTTTACCGCAGTAGAAAATAAAACGAAAAAAAAAATTAGATTTAATAAAGTTGACTAGCGAACAATTTTTTTCAGAAGCTGCGCTGCTATGCGTCAACGGACATAACAAAATCATACATTTTGCTAGCTCTACCAATGCAAATTCACCTACCGAGTTTTTAAATGTTCTGGCTTTTGACCAAAACTTTGTAATGTCTGGTATGGTATGGTCATGGTATTTTTTGGCAAAATCATTATTGCCTAACAAGAAACTCCATTTCATATTGAGTATTTCCACATTTTCAGATGAGTGTGGAAATTCTCACAAAATTGGTAAAAGTGACATCAAACTACCATATACTATCTGGCTTACATCTAAATACTTTAGCAGATGTAATTTTCTGTTATTGAAATCAAATCGTTTTTTAATTTGGTTGCATAGGCGACACGTTGAACATATTATGTCCTATTCTTATGGATCTCGTAAAAAGGAGTCCATACCTGGGATGCGTACCTAAGAATGGGCGGACTCGTATAAAGCGAGAGTAACATAGGGATCCTAAAACTCGTTAGACCAAAACGTTTAACAAATCCTAACATATAGTTGGCTTTACTAACGACCTAATTAATATGCTCCGTAAAATTGAGATTAGAACTAAAAAGAACAACTAGATCCTTAAAAGACGAAGATGAGATGAAATCCATGTGATAAACTGAAGAGGGAATTGCATTAGCTTAAATGCCTTAAACTTAAATGTGATGATATCATGAGAAAGTTAGTCAAAAGCTTTAGAATTAACGGTGTAAATACCGTTGAGTTCTTGACTGAGTTTAAGGGAATTTGAGCAATTGTGCAAAAATGCAAGTGGATTTGTTTTTTTCTAACAGTTTTGCACTAAACCATGTTGTTGGTTACATATAATATTCTTGCAGTTAAAAATTTAAAGTTTCACAAATAACTTGTTGAAAAAGTTTGGAAATACAGAAATCTCAGACTAATTTGGTGAAAAATATTTACTCCAATATTTGAAACCTTTCAAATTATTATTTCTAAAAGGAATACAGAGTTTTTATCATTATTTGATAAGTTGAAAAGTGTAAAGTAAGTGCATTTACCAATATAATAACAAGGCAAGACTTTTCAGCATATTTATTTCATATTATAATGTAAAAGTTTTTTTCGTTTGCTCAGTTTATGACAAAACTATATTTTTCCATTTTGTTATTTAATTATTATTATTCTATATTCTATTCTATTTTATAGGTATAAAACCTGTTTATAATTTAGAAGGAAGAAAATTTGAGACTAAACCCTTTCTTTTTTTCCTTTCATATAATTTACAACTCTTGTTTCCTCAATAAAAAAAATCTTAATATTATTATTGTAAGTACGAGTATCCTTGCATACCTTATGTCTAAGAAAACCACCTCTTTTAATTACATATTTTTAAAGCGAACAGAAAAATACGAAATTCTTTTAAATATAACCCTTTCAAAAAAATAAGAAAGATCTTACCATTCATGTTTGGATTAATTTAAAACGTTTTATTGGTATTATCTTTATCTTTTGTATGTGAACGGGTTAAAGTGTTCAAAAATGAATATAATTATTTTTATTATCTGTTATAAAAGTAGAGGTCTCAATTATGATTGGTAGTACTTGTTTTGCTGACAATAAAATATTTTCAAAAATAAATACATTTTTTTAAATCTTAAACAAAATACGAAAGGGTTGAAGGTTTTCGTCATAAAAAAATTAAACCATTCGTTGTTTTCATATTTCCACACAACAGTAACAATTCTATATACATTAACAAGAAGCCTATACATTTCTCGGAAGTCCTTTTTCCGGAGGTAGTCCTTAGTGTGCTCAAAACATAGAACCAAATATACCTATGAAACTTTTAAAATTAAAAATGAAAAAAAAACTGTAGCATCTTTTTCCATTAAGTAACATATAATCCTGTGTAAATAAATCCTAAGTATTACCGCTATTTCGATCGTAAAAAGAACAAAAACATCAAGAAAAATAAAAGAAAAAAGGTGAACAAAAATAAGAAACTTTTTTCGGTTTCCGAGATCATTTTATTGAGGGATCATAAAATTGTGAAGCCATAAAAAGGGACGCTTATTGAACTGGAGAAAAACACACAATAACTGACCTCAAGAAGGACACACCGTCTTCATATATATTTCAAAGCGGTTGGTACTGGTCATCTAAAGGGATCGGGATATACCAGCGAAAGACTTTAATCCTTCCTTGTTTAGAAAAACGAAGGTACCTACGCTTTCATACGGATAATAATTATGTCAGCATCTTTTATTATACCTACCTATAAAGTAGACTTTATTTTTTTATTTAAAAATATGTTGTTCAAATATAAAATTTGCATTTGTAGTAATCGTCGCGCAAGACATTCATTGTTAATTTTTAATGATTAGGATATCACCGTTTAGTTCATTTTACATATGTATATTTATGCCAGGGGGAGATAGTTATAGTTATACCTGTGGTGATGGCAAATAGGGATACTTTTTGTTAATTAAGAGCGAATGTGAAGTCATAATTATTTATGAGCCAAACCATGAATCCTTGAACAACATCAGTAAAGTAAGACAATGAAAACTAGAGCACGCATTTTTTTGATTTTCACAAAACCTTTGTTCAAAATAGTATTTTAAATATGTTTTTGGAAAAACCTTGAAACCCATTGGGTAATGCGAGCAAGAGTTTTGTTATTTTTTCAAATTAAAGTGAGTACCCACTAGGAAGTGTTATTGGTTCTTGAGAATAACACAATCGGTGTTAAAAGTTGAAAGTAACTTTTAAATTTTAACAGAAATATTTTGACAACTTATCATTCAAATTTCGAGTATTAGCTTAAGAATCTTGAGAATTAGAATTAAGAATCAAATAATATATATGAATAATAATAACTAAAAAATAAAACGCAGAAATGTTATCAAATAATGTTAAAAATTGTGTGGTATTTTAAATGTCGTCTCAGTATCACAGATGTATGAAATATAAGAAAAAGGGTTTGTGATATTTTGAATATTATAATTAAACTTTTTTGTAGTTGTTTTGAATTTTTATCTCAAGTGATTGAAAAGGAGTATTTTAGATCTACAAAATAACTTCTTTCTCACTAATACTATGCTTCAGCAAAGAACTTGCAAAACAATTATAACGAGCGAATTTTTGAGAGATATCCAAAAAAATGCATGCAATTCGGAAAAATGCATAAAATCGATTTTTTTATGTTTGATGATTATTTCATGCTTTCATTTGCCGCGGCTATGCTTCAAATAGACCATCCGCTTAGTCCAATCTTAAGCCAACTTGAATTCTTGTAGCTGTATTTTGAAAGGCATCTACATTTTTCGGTAAAATTTTCCAAAGTGGTATTGTATAACAATGTAGATTTGCTGGTAAACTTAGTGGCAATTGTAGCCAGATAAAATGGAAGAAGTCCATCATGAACTTTCTTTCCAAGACAAACATTTTGATATTCAATAATTTGCAAGCGTTGTACGTTTGTAAGACAAGTCATGGCAAGATTATAGACTAAACTGAAGAACTGGCAAAAACACGAAACATCCATACGTGAGTTGTTAAAAATTTTGTACATATACAATTTTTTAATCTAAGTTTAAAAACAATTTTAGTGCGCAGTTTTTTGCAACTTACTAATATGAGTTTTACGCTTAATTTTCGTTAAAAAATATTGATTAGTTTTTGAGATGATATTATTAAAATTGTGCCCAAAAAACTTAACGTAAAAACCGGTTGCATTACAAAAATATTTTTTGAAAGAAGAAGGTAAGAAAAAGGTTTTAGAGAAAATTTAATAAAAATCTATCAATCCGTTTTTGAGATAAATTTGTTTAAATTATATTAGGACCTCTACGTCCAAGTTTCAACTCAACCAAGCTACTGGTTAGGGCTGTAGGGGCGTGGACAAACAGACAGACGGACGGAATAACAAATTTGGTTTCTACTTCCGGGGTAAGGGCTAAAGAAACCAATCTGAAGCTTTACGAACTTATACTTAAGATGCAATGTTTTTGGAAAATTCTTTTTATTTTTCATTATTTTGTTTCTTACGAATACGTAAAAAGACATTACTTAAACAATAAACCAAAGGTAATATTAAAAAAAACTTCATTATCGTACAATTTGTATTTATGGCTTCTTAAATCAAGTTTTTAAAAAATACACTGCTATATTTTCTTGTTTCTTAAATTGAATTTGAAACCAATGTTCGTCACAGAAATAATTTTTGTTTCAATATTCACTTCCACATTTTTTGTGGAAATGGCATAAAAAAAATCTTTTCTCAGCAAGACGAACGAATAATTTTAAGAAAATTCGAGGTAGACCTCAAAACGAGTGTACCAAACTTGGCAGCCGAAATGGCGACACTTATTGAAAGGCCGAAATTGTTCGTTGCGTTCTTCGAAAGAATGATTTTAACGGCAAAGTTCCTCAGAAAAACCTCTTATTTCCAAAATTAATAAGCGAAAACATCTTGAGTTCGCTAAAAAGCACCTCAACAAATCCCAAAGTTTCTGGAACGATGTTTTGTTCTCGGACGAGACCAAAATTAACTTATTGGGGTCTGACGGAAAGCAAATTGTTTGTAGAAAGCCCAATACTCAGTTCAAGACAGAGAATTTGTTTGCCACTGTTAAGCATGGGAGAGGAAATGTTATGTTATGGGGTCAATGGTGGAAAATGGGACTGGGAACTTTGAATTTATTGACGCAATCATGGACAAGTGGACATTTTTGGACGTTCTTAAAAGAAATATGCGTCAGTCTGCAGAAAAACTGAATTTATCTGCAACCTTTTACGTGCAACAAGATAACGATCCAAAACACACATTGTTTTTTGTGAAGGAATGGTTGCTGTATAATGCCAGAAACCAGCACAAGATCCCACCTCTGTCATCGGACCTCAATCCCATCAATCATTTGTGGGGAAATATAAAGCGAAGGCTGCAGAATTGCAACCCAACCAACAAATGTCAATTGAAAGTGAAGGTGAAATTCACGGAATTTTGGGAAATATACCCTCGTCTTTTACTACAAAAATGTGGCACTACAAAATATTAAAATATTAATTTGACCACTCATTAACATTTTTGTATGGTTTGAATTCCAAGTGTACGCTTAATTTTGTGCCATGCATTTGATGAATTTTTTATTTTTTTAATTTGTATTATTTTGTGTTAATTGTTTTTTAACAAAAAATATTAAATAAAAGAAAATTGAAAACAAAATTCTAAAAACACAACATTTTAATAGTTTAAAACAGCAAACGTTTTTTTTGCTGTTGTACGCTCAATTTTGAGAGTAACTGTACATATGTACATGAACCATTAGAACTTCGAAATTCCATTGTGGTGTTTTAAACTTGACGGACCCAAAATAGTACATATGTACACCTATAATTTACAAATCTTGTGTAGTTACATTTAGGTATGTATAAGAAAACTGGCATTTATTTAAATTTAGAGTTATGTATGGAAGGTTCATAATATTGATAATATTTTTTAAATATTACTAAATAGTTTTTAATAATTTCGATAGTTAAAAACCCAAGATTTTGAAGAAAAGTACATTATTAAAATTCCTATTGAGTAATTTTTGCTTTAAATTTAAAAATAGAACATGAATTATTTACGATAAGTCTATTGAACTTTATGGACATGGTTCCGACATAAAATCTTAACCTATTTATTAAAAGCATTGTTGATTATACTGAGCATTAGAAGAATTTATGTATGCATATAAAAATTCCAGTTGATTACCCTAATACGTTACCTCAAACCTTTAGCACTGAATTGAAAGCCGCTTACTCTCTTTATTCGACAATTTGAAAAAAAACTGGATCAACCATAGCGCGCCAAATGGATTGAACAACTCCCAGCTTGCAGTTCCTTTTGTATCCTTAGTTTCAAGAACAGTTATTGCCAAAGTTTGGACTTGTAGGCATTGTTAATGGAAAGATACATATATTTTATTGAAAATGAAAAATTCCTTCAAATCAACATAATAAAAGGGACACTGAAAAATCCAATTAAGTAACGGTTACTACGTTTGATGATTGTCGTGCTGGCTGGCTGGATGGCTGTTCGCTGTATTCATTCTCTACACATATATATGTACTTATTATACATAATACCATGTAATCCTGCTTATCGTCCTGTCCAAGAGGACCACGAATATATTGCCATAACCCGATTTATATTGGGGTCACCTAGAAGCCTCTAAGAACAGATGCGGGTCAAATAAAAATGTATATAAATCGTGAAACAAAGGAATGGCGCTCTATTTACTTCACACGTTTAAATATAGGTGTCAATAAATGTCCTCAATTCTAAATCCTTCTCTCTCTTTTTTTCTAGGGACATTATAGATTATGTTGAGTTAAGAATTTATCGATCATCAAAAACCGAAAATATAAATGCGGAACAGAATTTTATAGAATTGCATCACAACTCTAGGATGCGAGGGTCAATTTAGTGACCATAGCTGTCACCCAGGTCAGAGGGGTTCGGATTTATAATCGAGGGTCACGCATAAGGAATTTGCGAAGACGCAGAAAGGTCACGCACACACCATAGAAAGCAATAGAAAAAAGGGATTTTTTTGCATTACATTTGTCTGGGGAGAAATTTTAAAATTTTCAACAATTTTTCACTGATGAACAAACGAAAAGAACAATGTCCTGGATTGTGTGTTTCTGGCAATGGGCTCGTTAATTTATGACTTTTTTTTCAATTGCAAAAAAGGATGCAAGCTATATATGTATATAAATGTGAATTTGTGTATGGACCGTTATGAAACATAGGTATAAGTTTTGGATTACAGAAGTTCTTTATTGCTATAGTTTTTGACCCTATGTCAGAATACTGGCATTTTCGCGACCATTATATCTGACCTTTTTTCATATAATTTATTAGATGAAAATTGTTTTTATTTGAATTTTCTTTTGAAAAATGTCAGTATATACAAATCCTTTAGCTTGCATCTGAACTTCCCGCCAATGAATTATTTTTCCGTTACAAAAACCTTTGGACACAGCAAAGTTAATATAGTTCAAATAATTATTTTATTTGCTGTTTTAATGAACGGTAATATGAAATCTGCGTTTCATGCTTTTCAAAAAGATGATACACAAAACTAATGAAAATTAATGTAGTTTCTGTGCTCTAAGCGCAATGATTATGTATAGTTGTCTTTACTTAAAAACTTTACTTTACAAAAGTAATAAAATTTACAATTACTTTTGAAATTTTGTTTTAGAACAGCTCAGTATTTGTGTTTTTGTGTAAAAAACTGACAAGGCAAATAAGCATCATTATTCAAAGTTTTGTATTGTTTTATTTTTAATATTTTTATATGTGTTTTTACATATTTACCCCACATTGTAGAACCATGCAAAATAATTGCTTCAAACATAAATTTATATACTTACTAGCTGACCCAGCCAAGCGTTGCTGTTTTTTGTTATATTACATTGTTGAAAACTATTTAAGGGGAACGGTATGAAAACATCAGACACCATGATTTTTTTACATAGACGCCATTTGTTAAAAAACATGTCGACCTTCATTACTGATTTCTATTATTATTACAATAAAATTATTATTAATTATTAATAAAATTTACTGGTTTGGGATTTGAAGAGGAAGGGTATTGAGCACAATTAATCAAAATGTTTGTACAGTTGATGTAAAGCAAAAATTAGTACAAACGAATTAAATTTAAAATGTACTATTGTTTTTATTTGAGTTTGTAACAAATGAGTAGGTATATTACAAAGTTCTTACCATAATATGTTATAGAATAACTTGTGACAGTTATTCTTATAAGTGAGGTGGATAGTTCAAAACGGCAAGAGTACGATAACTCAGGCGATAAAATATTATAATGAATTTTTTTAGAACAGTTAAAAACAAGCATTTGGCCAGAGGAGCAACAAAAAATAGTTAAAAATAACGGTATTACTTACAACTAAGTATTTTACATTTTCTGAAAGCAAAGAACATACAATCATCTAGTTTACAATTATTGATCAAAAACAAATAAGCAATGAATTCTAAAAAAACAATAGTAGACAATCTTTAAAAAATACACCTTAAACGTTTTCGTTAAACTTTTTTGCACACATTTTGAGTTTAAAATAATTTTTTCGAAAATTATGCATAGTTTTGACTTGATTTAAAAACAAGCTAATGGAGAAAATAGTATTGGCTTTAAAAAAAATGTATAAATCTTATTGTTGTAAATATTACCAATATTTTTTAATTATTTTTTTTTCAATTCAACGTACATATAATTTTACTCTACGTCCTAAACGGGGTGATAGACCCCTCTCCCATAGTAAAAATGCTGTTCTATACAAATTCGTCATTAAACTTTGTCGCCTGAGTTATCGTACTGTACTCTCCACTTTAAAACCTTCTATTTTGAAGTAGACATTCTTTTAGTTTCAATTTAATTAAGCACAATATTTTTTATTAACCTGTTTTTCGTTAACACCATTTTCCTATACGTAAACATGCAAAATAAAGCTGCCCATAAAAAAAACATGGATTTTCCAAAAGCTATTTATAGACATGGCAAAAGCTAAACGAATCGGAAACTGTGACCTTCTTCCCAATTCGGAATACGAGACAACAGTACTACTTTTCCTTTAAACATTCCAGTTAAAATGGTTGCTTTATCGTTCCCAATATTTAGTAATTGCTCTGAAAATATTTGTGCTGATGGATCATTTTATAATCGTAAGAGCATATCTATGGTAAATCAAAGTGTTAAACACTATGCCATAAAAATGATTGTTTTAAACGCGCATTAATAATAGTAATCCGCTCTTTAAACACGCATTAATTATAATAATCCGCTCATATAAAACGTTTGACATAGCGCCATCTATTGAATACTTATTCAATCCATTCAACAGATTTGTCCATCTATCTTTTGAAGGTATGTAATAGATAATTATGACTGTCAAATAATAGACAAAAAATAAGTTGCAATAAATAATATTGAGATCATAAATCGAGATGTTATTTATCCTATCTTTCAAGGCATGATCAATAAAATTGTAAAGGTCCTTCCAACCTCACCCTCCATTTAAAATTTGTTTCGCTTCCTGGTGATTGAGAAAGCTTTTTGAAAAAAAAATCTTCGGAATTCTTGTAGAACGGCGATAAATTCCTTCGGAATGGGAAATCCACCATTTGCTTATGAAGATTTTCATTTGAGCTTTGGATAGCTTTTACTCGGCATTAAATTTAAAATTTTTTAGAAAAATCGGAGGGATCCCTGATTCCACATGTATAGCGTAAGTTGGTGTATAGTTTGGAAGTTTAAATATTCATTTAAAAAAGAAGCGTTGCACTATTTCAAATTCATCGAGATCTTGGTAACCACAAACTTGACTGGCATAGCATAAGCATGAGTTAATAGTAGCTTCAAAAATTCTAAATTTTGCTGAGATGCCTCTGTACTTATTGCAGAAGATTTTGTTCCATATAAGGTTTATTGCAGTTTTTGCCGATAAGCATTTTTCCTTAACATGGGGCCGGAAATCTAGATTGCTACAAAATAGAACACCTAAATATTTAAGTTGGTTAACCACCTCTATAGGTTCACGATCTAATGACCATGTTTCTAGCGGGTTTCTCCTTCGACGGGAGAAATAATTTTTGATTTCGAGGTGTTTATATTGAGGTCCCATTTATAACAAAAGTTTTTAAGTCTATTAATTTGTAACGGTAATGTGGTGGGGTTGTCCGACAAAACAACAAGGTCGTCCGCATAAAGTAGTACCTTAATAAGTAGATTTCCAAACCTAACACCCCCAGAAAAATTACGGGTGACATCGTCAATGAAAATGGCAAACATAATCGGGCTTAAGGGGCAACCTTGGTGCACACCGCAATCAGCGTTAAAGAAGCTGGATATGGAACTCCCATTTGAGGTTTATTGTGTCGTTAATTTTATTTACAAATGTTAGTTTTGAGTCAAAGAATACCCCAAGGTACTTAGCGGGACTACCCCATTGTACTATTTTAGTATTGCATATTAGCAGCAGTAACGGAACAAAATGAATCTGATATTTAAATACAAGTATCATCGGAAAAAATACCCTTTTCACAGTATCTAAAATGCGGTAAATCAGATAAATAAATTATGTATAAAATACGCCTGAGAACAGTTCCCTGAGGTACACCTGCATTATTTTTGTATATGTAAATAGAAAAGATCATAGTTCAAAGACAATTGAAACTGTAAAGGAAAATATAAAAGCATTAAATACAAAAAATGTTTTGGAAAGATTTTTTGTAAGTCTCATCCTTGATATGCAAACCTTAAATTTAATCTTTAAAAAAAAAGTAGACACGATAAGAATTTCTCTTTAATCTCACACCATTAATCCATTGCAAACAATATTTTTTTCAAATAAAGAATTCTTCACTAAAGATTGTTTGCATTACTTAAAAACAATTATTAGAATATCATTATTATAGATTCTAAAACAACATTGTATGGAAAAAAACCAACGAAGACGACGGTCGGCAATTATCGTTTAAAAACGATTACATATAAATGCTTTTTATCAATTTTTAAATTACTAGTTGTTCGAATTGCTAATCATCAAACGGCTTTGTTTTATATTGTTGGCTTCAGACAAATACTATGAGTATTTTTGTATTACTGACGATTGATGGTTTTATGAAAAGGCATCTTTAACTTCATAATAACGAAGATTGAAAAATAGAAAAAATAGAAAAATACTTGTCTTGTACGATTAAAAAAAGTAGACAATTAAATAACATGACATGTATATGTATGTATGTATATGGATAAACATATAGCACTAGCCGGGATGGAAAGCTTTTTTTATTCGCATTTTAATTCCTTCAGAAACTCCCAAACATTAATAACCTGGTTCGCAAAAAGAATTAACTGCTTTGCATAATAGTTTAATTAAATTATTATTATATAGAGTCATTCCCTTGTAAAGTCGATAACGCTTACACTTCATGCCTCTCAAATTCAGGGGAAGAGTACGATAATTTTGGTGCCAAGATATAATAAAAGTTTAGGGGCTCAATAGAAGCATTTTATCTCTACTTCCCTTTGACTTTCAAAACAATTGATTGAAAAAAAACCTTATTTAAAATGTATTATTAGAGGTAGGTATAAAAGATATATAACATATTTTTGTTCTCAATGCTTCTTTTTTATTATAGGGTTTGAACGTTGGCATTTCCGGTTGACGATTGGGCGGTATCTCAGCCATTATCTGACGAATGTTGGTTTTTAAGTGCTCAAGAGTTAAAGGTCCAGTGGTGTCAAATCGCATCTTGTTGTCCAGTTGATATCGCCATGACGAGAAATTACGCGGGCAGAAAATGTCTCTTGCATAAAGCCATATTTGCTTGAGTTGTGTGGCACGTGGCACCGTCTTGTTGAAACCACATATACTTTAAAAGTAGCCAAAAAAGTTAGTTATCATTTGACTATAAAGCACCGAATTGACGGTGGAAGTCGTCCCATCGTCGTTTTGAAAGAAGTAAGGTCCAATCACACCTCCGGGCCAAGAGCTCACCAAACAGTGACTTTTTGTGATGAGATGGGCGCTCTTCAATTATTGGAGGAGTCTCAGAATTCCAAATATGACAATTTTGTTTTTTTTTTACCATACCCACCGAGTGAGAAATGTCCTTCGTCGCTGAAGAAAATTTTTGTTAGAAAAATCATTGTCCACCCCCTCGCCTGTTGTTCAAGCACCCATTCGACATATCTACGACTTTGTGAATGGTCAGCTTGCCCTAGCTTCACTTCAGTTGCTCTGTGCACACGACTAGACTATATATAGATGTATGTATAGATCCAAATGCAAAATACGCCATAATGTGCCCTTAGACAGTCCTAATTGCTGAGAACGACGAGGAATAGATACTTGGGTCTTCGGCCACACTTTCACTTGCAACAGCTATATTTTCAGTGGTACGAGCGAAACGATTAAGGCTCTTCAAATTTCTTCACAATTTTGCCGATTGCTTGCGTAGTTGGACGATTATGTAAACTACAATCTCCTCTTTAAGCACGATAAGGCAAAATCACCATTTTTGTAGTAGGTTTTTACAATTTTTATGCGTTGTCGTGTAATACTTAAGCGATTCATTTTCGTAAGTGTCAGACTTTCAACTGACAAACAAAATTAGTTTAAAAACTAAGTTTGACCGATGTCGAATTCCGGCTCTATACTTTTGAAGCCACAAAATGTACACTGCCCATCAATCAAATATAGACTCAAGGCTTTTAAAAAGAATATTGATTTTTTTTTATTAAAGCACTAACAAAGTTTATAAAAATATATTTTTTTTTATTATTCAGTATTCAATTCTAAATTAAATAAACAATAATTACCATTCTAGGTGAAAGGGTTTATTAGACAAAAAAAAGTTTGTAGATTCTTATTGATCAATCAAATTCTTCAAACAATTAGTACTAAATTGCACTTTTGAGTTTTGAGCTTAGCTAGTAATGGGTGTAGCCACCTTTATTTGAAATCAATTTATAAATTCGATTAGGCATTGAATCGTAAATTGACTTTAAAAGATGCAATGATAATTCGTTCCAGGCGCTCTTTATGGCATTTTTTAATGATTCGATACCTTTTAACTGTTTGCCAGATTGATACACCTTATACTTGAAAGCCGTCCACACACGTTCTCAATGATGTTGAGGTCAAGAGAGTATGGAGCCCTCTCCATTAAAGACACATTTTGGTCACTAATCCATTTTTGTACCACTCAAGCAGTATGTATTTGGTCATTATCGTGTTGAAATGTCCATTGAGATGACCCAAAAGTGTTAGTAAAGAAGGGAAATCCCTTTTGAAGCAGTTCCTTGTAGTGTACGGCATTCATCTTATTTAAAACAAACTGGAGTTCGAATGCACCACAGTAGGATATGGCACCACACACCATTATTCCCCTCTTACGGCTATGGTGACGGGTTAAATAGTACTCTTCCTTTCTTATGTCATGAAAATAGTATTTGAAACAATCTGGTCCATCCAGATCAGAAAAAAACGATTTGATACCACTCCCTATTCCATTACATGTGACTCCCACCAAAAAGACAGAGAGCATGCTTACGAGACTCGGAAGCGGTGTTTTTTTTTTAATTTCAATCTTTTTAGATGTTTTGATTTCCTTAGCTATAATCGCATATAATCCTAAATTTAATCGAATTTTGGCTGCAGAACACATTGAGTTTGAGGCTTCTCGGAGAATTCTTCGGTCTTCGTATGCCGTTGATGGACTTTTAAGAAAATGGCAGACAACATTCTGACTCCTGGAAATGTGTCTGCTATTTGACTCGTTGTAAGGTTGCTGTCGCGATATGCTAATATTTTACCCTTTTCCTCCGAAGTTAAAGCTGCACCATGACCCATTTTTGTTCACTTAATCGATAATTAGGTATACGAAAACAAAACTAAAATTACAATTTCTGACTCTCTGAGTCTATTCTAGTGATCGCCCAAAATGACCATTTTGCTGGCAAAAACAAATGCAAATAAGAATAGAACATAACTGCAAAATTTCTGCAGCAAACTCTTAAATTTGTCTAACTGTTTGCTATAAAAAAACAACAAAAGTTGGGGCTATAGTTTTATGCAATAAAGAGAAAATCAAAGTGTAAAAGACAAGGCTTGTATAATCTGTTAAAGTGTAGAATTTTGGTTCTTGAAAAAGGTATAATTTATAACTGTAAGTGTTGCCGATTTAAGTACATTTTTATTGCCTCTCTCGCCTAAACGAAGAGAGATATAAACCCCCTCCTCTAGTAAAAAATTTCCCTCTACCAAAAACATAATTTTTCCTTGACGCCAAAGTTATCGTACTTGCGCCAAATTCAGTTGTCATTTAAATTGCCATAATATTAATATAATGTTTGCCGTTCTTCTTTAAGGTTCGCTTAGCAATCCAAAAATACATAAAACTATTAAAAACTTACTACAAAACTGATGGTGATTCAAAAGCAACCGCTTTTCTCGTTTTCGCGTATTATACAAATTATGGTCGTTATAAAATTTGTGAAGAAATTCGAAGAGAGTGTTTTAGGTTTCGCAAGGCTTGCTCATCATCATTATGGAGCTTCAATCAAAAATGCGGCTGTTAATCTAAGTTCAAGTTATACTGACTATTTCAATGCATTGATTTCCTGGCGGTCTCAGCCATTAATTTTGTCGTACTCACCCAAGTACCTCACTTTGACGAATTTGCATTTGGATTTACGTCATCATTCTCTCAAAGTTCAATACATGAAACAATTGTTGTTTGATTCTTACCATTGATAACGCAAGTTGTACAGTAACGTTTTTACTTAGATAGATACCTACTTTATTTTTTCATAGGTTAAGGCTTTACAAAAATTTGCGTAGTACACAGTTAGCACAGAGATTTGATATTTCAAATACAAACTTAAAAAAACTAAAGGAACTGCCAAGTTGGTATATAGGTATTTTATAATTAAATGATACAATAATAATATTTAGAAAAATGGTCAAACAAAAACAAGTTAATTGATATTAATTTAATAAATAAACAAATATTTAAATAAATAAATGAATAAATAAATAAATAAGTAAATAAATAAATTAATAAATAAATAATTAAATAAATAAATAAATAATTTAATAAATAAACAAATAAATAAAAGAATAAGTACATATATATACACCAAGATATTTAACAGAATCAACCCACCAGATATCACAGTTATTTATCTTTAGCTGATTAAGGGGTAAAGCACAGGCTTTTCTTTTCCTGGTGAAAAAGATTGCCTGTGTTTTTTCAGCATTTACATTTACTTTCCATGTTATGAAATAATCATGAATTTTATTTAGAGCATGTTGCAAGTCATTTTCAATTTATCATCGGCAAACATTGCTATTTCACAGTTCTATATTTCTGGAACATCAGCAACATACGTAATGTATAATGATGGACCTTATACGGAACCTTGAGGTACCCCCGATGTTATATTTTTAACGGAAGAGTGTTTTTGTCACAACATTGGAAGAATCGAGAAAATCAAGAAGTTTAATTTTAATAATTTTTTTCTAGTATTTTGCTAAATCTCCTAAAACTACTAACTATTAAGTATGTTTGGTGGTTTTCCTGCCTTGATAATGGGTATGATTTTTGCAGTCTTCCATTTGCTTGGAAAGTATTTTATCTTTAGACAAGCGTTAACAATAAAACATATAAAAGATACACCAATTATTGGTAGCTCCTTAAAGTAGAAATTTTTCAGAGTATCTACTCCTGGTGCTTTATTGTTCCGCATACCATGTCTTGTTCCTTTAATATCATCGTTTGTGACAAAGGTTCATCATTACTGCCAATAAAGTTAACTGACTCACTTACTAGACCGTTAACTGAGCTGGTTTCATTTATTAACGGATTGTTAGTAACATTTTTTTGAGTGTTGAAACAGCAGACAATAAAAATCGATTTGTTTGGTGCGTTGGAGATATATATAGCGATGTAAGATCATGACTTGACGACTTGTAGTGAAAACAAAACGGAGCAAAAAGTCAATTTGATCAATTGTTTCGAGATTATTAGATTTGTTTTCATCAACGAGTTCTAGACATAACACAAAAGTACAGCATCACTTAATTTAAAGCCGAGATACCACTCGAAGTGCTCGAAAAAAATAATTTGAACAAACTGTAAGATTTTCTCAAGGCCCCTATGTAAACCATATTGATTTTTCGCACTTAATGAAAGTGTCCAAACCTTAGAATAGAATAAAATGTTAGCTTTGCTTTCAAAGAGTGGCCATAATGGATTGTGGCTTATTCAACTATATTGTTTGACCCTGTCTTTTTCTCTACATTTATTGTAGAGAACTTGCAAAAACAGTAGTGAGTACCCTAGGTTCCAAATTTAAGATCGTATAAGGTGGGCATATTTTTTAAGTTTATATTTTAATCCCAAACACTCTTAAAAACGTTCCCATTTTATAAGAATAGAGCGTTTATTTTAATTTAAATACTTTTATGGTTGAGAGGGTAGCTGCATAATGCAAAAAAAGCTCATTTTAGGCCAACATTCTACAAGACCATGTTTATCATCGAAATTAGTATTATTATTATTTTATTTTAATTTTATTTTTCCTCATCATTGTAGCTTGGTGGTAAGCCGAGTTTTTCTTTGTGTGGCAACCCAACATGTAAATGTGACCTGTTACGAGTAATATGCTCACAAGCAATCGTTCAAGTTCACAGGACGGGGTGTTTATACGTGAGTGAATATGGGTTTGGACCAGAGTTGTACCTTTCCTCGCTATCTTATCAGCTATCTCGTTTCCAGGCACATCAATGTGATCTGGTACCCAGCAGAGTGTAATGTTATGCTATGAGTTAAGAAGAAGAATGAGATGGTTATTGTTAGAATGTTTTCAAAACAATTAAAATACACAGTGAATAACATATAAAGAAAGTAAATATAAGAATTCAAAACTGTCAAATAACTCAACGTCAATGCGGTAAAGTAAAATTGCCAATACTAACTCAATGTTCATCTAGAGTATCATGATTTATTAGAGCCTTGTAACAAAGATATAAAGTAATACTACGATTTCTACAAGTCAGTAAAAACTTTTCATTTAAATGACGAAAGCGATAAACTAAATTAACATGTCTTATTTTCTAATATAACAAAAAAAATAATAAAATTAAATAAATGTGAAAGATTTTTTGAAACAACAGTAAAAAGAGCCTGGGGTGCGACCCACTCTGATAATTTTCCACCCCGTCTGCCGATTTATCTTGCTCAAGACTTTACTTGATACTTGAGTCGAAAAATATTTCTTATCCATTTTGTGTTAGTGTTAGTCCTGAAAAAAGGAGACCTTCTAAACTGCACCAACTATAGAGGAATCGCCTATAAAATCTTCTCTGCAGTAATATGTGAACGTCTAAAGCCCATCGTCAACAACCTGATAGGTCCTTATCAGTGTGGTTTTAGACCAGGAAAGTCCAAGTTGATCAAATATTCACATTACGGCAGATCCTGGAAAAAACCCAAGAACACCAAATCGACACCCACCATCTTTTCATCGATTTCAAGGCCGCATATGACAGCATCTGCAGGGACGAGCTGTATAGAGCCATGCCTAGTTTTGGCATCCCTGCCAAACTCGTCCGTTTGTGCAGGATGACCATGGAGAATTCACGCTGCTCCATAAAGGTTGGAAACAACTTAACAGAACCTTTCGATGTCAAAAACGGTTTTAGACAAGGTGATGCGCTGTCATGTGAATTTTTTAACATCGTGCTTGAAAGAATAGTGCAGAGCTCACACGTCAACACTAAAGACACTGTCTTTCAAAAGTCTATCCAATTACTGGCATTGCTGATGACATTGACATAATCGGAAGAACTCAGCGTGATGTCAATGGGGCTTTTGTGAGTATTGAGGCAGAGGCGGCAAAAATGGGTTTAACGGTTAATGAGGGCAAAACAAAGTACATGCTGTCGCCTAGAAAGGACATACAACACCGACGGACGTCTTGGTCAAAACGTCACAATCGACAGACGTAACTTTGAGGTAGTCAAGGACTTCGTCTACCTAGGCTCCCTTGAAAACGCAGAAAACAACACCAGCGCTGAGATCAAACACAGAATAACTCTTGCTAACCACTGTTTCTTTGGACTAAGAAGGCAATGATGGTAAAGTCCTCTCTCGAGGGACCAAAGTGTTGCTATATAAGACCCTTATCATCCCCGTCCTGCTATACGGTGCAGAAGCATGGACCATGCTAAAAGCGGATGCACCTTGGGTCGCTTCGAGAGAAAAGTTCTTTGTGTGATCTACGGTCCCGTATGCATCGAAGGAGAGTGGAGGAGAAGATGGAACGACGAGCTATACGGGCTGTACAGCGACGTAGACTTAGCCAGAAGGGTAAAAGTCCAACGACTAAGATGGCTGGGTCACGTAGGAAACCAATGCTCCGCCCGGAAAGTCTTCGAATCCGCACCCACAGGACAGCGCAGTAGAGGAAGACCGCGGATCAGGTGGCGAAGGTGATCTCATCCAACTTGGAGCGTGAAACTGGAGACATCTAGCTAGGGACCGAGCTAGATGGAGAAGTTTGTTGGGTGAGGCCCTAGTTCACACAGGGCTGTAGCGCCATCTTAAGTAAGGAAATAAGTAAGTTAGTGTTAGTTATTGGTTATTTTTTTTTTTAATTAACTAAAAATTACCAACAATGTTTTGCATGTGACCCAATAGTTTAAATCTATTTTTATAGAAATCTTTAGTCGTAAACCAATTTTAAGCAATCTTAGTAGCATTTCTTGAAAATTTGTATTTCTTATATAAACAAATACAGAGCAGATTTTTGGAGAATGAAATCATTTTGAAGACAATTATTCACGAAATATCGAGAATAGAATGATAATGTTTACCCATTTTGAGAACTATTTTTTGTAGATTTAAATTTTTATGAAAAAACTTACTTTGGTATTCTTATACAAATTTTACAAAATGTCGAAAACTATTTTTTCTATAATATGAAATTAGTTTGAAGGGAATGTCTTAAATTTTCAAAAAATATATTTTTGTCGAAAATAGGTTTTTAAAAAATGAAAAAATTACAAAATCGTTTCTTCTGAAATTTTGTTAATTTCAACATATATTTTTTTGTCACTAGCTTGCACAGACTTTTTTTGTGAACAAATTATCATCTTTTCAAGGATCTTAAATCGGTGTTGGCTAATATTAGATTTAATGATTAATAACGATTTCAAATCAAGTAAACATGTTTTTATAGTAGGGCCGACAATTCATATTTATGAAAAACAGAGATTCAAATTTAAGAAAAACGGAGATCTCCCATTATGAACAACATTTTGGAAACACATTTTTTTTCAAGAAGCATTGCATTCGGACAGACAACTTAAACTTTCCAACCGGGTCCAGATTTGCATACAAAATTCCCAAGCAAATATGCATACAAATATTTGTAGTTCCGGGAAAAAATAAGGTTTAGATTGTTAAAAATATTTGTGCTCCTTTTTATTTATTATCTTGTTATTCTTTTATTAATTTTAGTTTTATATTTAGCTTGTTTGTTTTTCTATCTTTTAAACAAAAGACTATTTTAGGATCTTACCTTATATTACATTACTTCCTATTATCATTTTATAGTTTATTTTTTCAGGAAATTTTATGATATTAGTTCAAGTTATTTTATTGCCCCTAGGTAGAATAACCAAAGAATACTTTAAATTCAGTAAGGCCATTCTCCAGATATGTGTTTAAATCACCTGTAATATAAGGACTTTATCGAGGATGTTTAGTATTATATTCAAGTTTACGTAAAGTGACCTAGAAATGAGGCCGACACGAAGATTGTTGAACGTGTTCATAAATAACAAGGAATTTTATGAATTTGTAACGTTCTGATCATGTGTAGATAAAGTTATTGCCTGCAATTATTAAAAAACGACACAAAAATCAAGTATAATTTGAAAGTTTTTCATATTACCCATCTAATAAAATTATGAGTGTTGAGGTTATCCGACTCAACGCCTGTTAAAATTTAACTTTATTGACATGACCCACATGCAGACCTTAATTATAACTATTCAATTTTCTTGGTCAACAATAATGTCTTCAGATCAAAATTGCATACACGAGCGTGAAAATAAAATACCTTTCATCAGTTTTCATTTATTGTTGATACTACGATTATTTCTATCTAATTACGATTCATCGGTCAGAGCTGAAAATCTTATTGGATGGATAACCTTTGCTCATTGGGTTGAAAATCATCTTAAGACTTTAAGATACACAAATAAAAGAAGGCATCAAGAACGCATTGTTGGCACCTTTTGACCACAAACATTGAATATGGGTGAATGAATTTGCATATGTTGTTGAATCATTTTCAAGATCATGGTCATTGTCTAATATAAGATGAGGGTATCCTTAAGTAGCAACCAATTGAACTTTGAGCCCTTAAATATATTTTTGAACAAAACCCATATCCTTCGTGTTGGGTATTCTTATACTGAAAAGAAAAAAATGAGGTCAGGTCAGGGTAATCCTTACTATTTATAAGAAAGAAGATACTCGGCAATTATTGAACTTCTGTATGTTTTCGTGATGTAGATAATTTGGGAAAAAAAGTTCGGTTCATCATCATGCCAAAACTGCATATACCTAATACCTCCTTTTTTGACATGCTCCAAAACTGAAATGAATAGATTAACGTTATTGAAAGATTTTCAGATCTTATTTTTAGGTAGTCCGAAATTGAATAAAAAGTAGATTAAGATACTGGTTACCCAGTTCGTTCTTCAATATCAGTAAATGATAAACGACCCAATCAACGAATATTTCGATGTCTTATCTTACAAGGACGAAAAAAGTTTATGAAACGAGAGCATGCGCTGGAATAAATATAAAATATGCCTCACATTACATTACGAAAATAGTACCCAATTATTATTTTTTAGATTTGTTCAAACAATTTTGTTTGTATTTAATTTTTATTAAACCAACAATATTTCACAAAATGTAAAGATATTATTTTTTAATTGGTTGCAAACATTTGTTGGGCAATCTACTCTTTGATAAAAAGAAGAAGTGTCACAAAAAATACTTGTTAAGCACCAATTAATAAAGTTCTTTAATGTTCTCTAAGGAGGCTGACAAAATGTAAAAAAAACATATTTTGTATCTTAACCTAATATTTATATATTTGAAAAGCTAAAGTGACAACTTTAGTTATTAGATTATTTTAGAACACTGTTGTCCAGCAAGATATGGTCTAACTATTTTAATTGAGCGACTCTCTACATATGAAAGCAATCCGCGATTTCAACAGTTTTCTTAAAATGTCATATTAAAAAAGCTGGAATACAATATTTTAGAGGGTTTTAAGTGCATTTCACGCAGAAATGTTAAAAATTGTGTCAAAGCGAAGCTTTTTTTCAAAAAAAATATATATTCTGTTCTGAAAATACTAAACCCCAGAAATGAGAAAGTTTTCCACACAAATGTGTTTTTTTTGTAGGAAAATAAAACAAAATCTGATATAAAGAATTTGTTGGCTGTTTTTTACGTATTTTTTTCGGGCTCAATTTACGTGAGTAGATATCTATCTATCTACTCACGTAAATTTTCTTCTTAAAGTCTTTATTTTTTCTTATTAAAGTTTACCAATAATTCTTAGTTAAGAATAAGGACTTTGCACTGCCGTCCGCCTGATTTGACATTTCATAATACTAGAACAATATAAAAGTAAAATAATTAAACTAAATAATTAATTTATAATTTAAAAAATGTTAAAAATTAACAAAAAAACAATAATAATAATACAATAATTTGTACTAAAATAAATTAGCTACGCCAAAGAAAAAAGTTGATAAGCATTCATTAACAATTTTTATATGATTTTAAACACAAAAAAGATGTCAATTTTGATATGATTTGAAACATAAAAAGTGTACAATTTTAAAGTGATTTGAAACACAAAATTAAAATATTTTAAATAATGGTAGCCTAATAAGTAAACATTAACAATTTTGGTATGATTTGAAACACAAAAAAAATAATTTTAATATGATTTGAAACATAAAAAAGATCAATTTTAAAGTGATTTAAAACACAAAATTAAAAAGTTTTATATAATTGTAACTGGCCGAATGATTAGCCGTTACGTTGGGAAACTATTACGGAAATGTAGGGCGTGCTTACAGAAATTATATGGGATGGACCATCCTAGCGAACCATTTAATATCTCGTGAAGTCTGTTTACAGTGAGATGGCTTTCATTTAAATGTAATCGACGAATTTCCTGTAATATCGGGCAAACCGCAATCAAATGATGTATATCTTCTATTTCTCTTCTGTAACATAAATTAAAAATCTGTGCACATAGTTAAGATTTAAAATTTCAACTCGTGCTCTAAAGATATAACTTAAAGCTTCGGTCTATAACTCATTATTGACATAGTTAGCTTCTGATGGTAATTGGCGATTGAGGTTCTTATAGGTGTTCCTAGAGGATATTGACGAAGCTTTAGAGAGATGCTGATTGTAATTTCTTTCATCAATTTTAGCAGTAACATTTGCAAACATAGAGCTCCATTCATCTACATTTAACTCCAATAAAGTTAAGTTAGCTTCATGTGAGATAGCTAGCTGGCTCCATTCTTTAAAAGTGGTGTCATTAGATTGCAGTAGTCTTAGCAAGAGATTCAATTTACGGGAGTTTACTCGCATATAAATAAAAACAAATTAAAGTAAACAAAAAAGTTGGGAAGAAACTTTAGTTTCTTTACCTTCAGATCTCGAGAGGTTCAAAGCTTTTATATTAAATGAATAGATATAAAACATTCATTATGTTTTGCAATTAGCCATAAGTTTAACGAAAGTTTTGTTTTTAGATATTTATAATCTTGAAATTTATGTTTAAATATCAGTTCTAGATGGAATTCAAGACGTGTTTCAGGAATTTAGAGGCAACTTAATATCAAATTGGCGATCAAAGGTTTCTTCCTAAGAACCTAAATATTTGCTCTTTTCCTCAGAAAAAAATCTTATAAAAATAATTAAAAGCATTACTAGAGTTTTTCTAATACGTCTGAAAACAAAGATTTTAGTTGTTTTTGATAGCAAACTGCTTTTTAGTAAATATCGTTAAATAACTAACAAATCCTTAGATGAAATCTTTACTTATGCCATTTAACTGTATAAGGTTTATAGTTCATATTGTTGGTAATTTTTTAATTTTGTAGAATAATTCATTTATAATTCATTTAACAACTTTTTTAACAAAACTCGAAAACCTACAAACTTTTTAACCAAGACATGTCGAGAGACAGGGTGGGAAGTTATCAGTGTGGGTCACATCCCAGCCTCTTTTCAGATTTGTTTATAGTGTTAAAATTATGTGTTTTGAATTTTTCATATGCATCAAAACATTTCTAAAGAACACTTAAACTTATTCAATCCTTGGGAAAACATAGCTGCTCACATAATGTACTATGAACATAGGTAGGTAGGTACCAAATTCAAAGTTGATTACAAGATTATCTCAGGAAAAGAAATTACAAAACAAATACTAACAATTCTAAAACCTATCTTTTTATAATCATCCTATTCTAATACAAATCTACAGTATTCTCATAAAGTCCAATTTCACTCAATGGACCACTCTTAATGTCTTGAGTTATTCTTAATATCCCTGCGCTACCTGCGTAAATATTTTCCTAGACTGCATTTTTCCATTATTGTTGTTGGTGAAAAATACACTCACCACAATGAATTTCATGTTCATTCTGATGATTTTCGTAGTAAAAATTCATTTTGGACATAGAATTGAATCGAGTGTAAATAATAGTTTCTTATGTTCATTGGCCGACTCAATTTTTCTAGGAGGGTGCGCTGCGCTTTCACTTTGGCTCGGATTTTGAACACTGAAAAAAAGGAAACAAATTTCGATTTCCTTTGATGGAAAACTCAGTGGAATTTCAGTCGTGTTCGAGACATCACAACGTAAAGGATGCGTGCGATCACGGTTTAGATATTTGTATATTTTTTTTAATAACAAATGCAACTTTTCGTATTTTATAAACAAACAATAACAATCATTATTATCTTACGTTTGTCAAATCTAGTAAGTGAATTATTAAAACAGCATTCAAAAACGAATTAAGTAACTGGATACTAATAATCATACAATTTTGTCATTAAATTTTGCGTTACACATTATGCGGACTTATAAACAATTAAGTGTGAAATCAATTTTGCTACACTAAGAGCAAAAGTTTTATAAATTATTAAATATTAAATAAATATCAAATAGTGAAAAAAGAGAAGAGCATACAATTGAAACAAGAAAACTGAATTTTCGGTAATGCTGGCGAGTGTTCGAATATAACGGATATTTAAGCAGACAATAAAGCGAGAAGGAATAAGTTAATTACACATTGGGTTATTTAATTGACGAAAACGGGTTAAATAAATTTGCAAGGAGGTGTTGAAAGCAGTTAAAGCCGAAAGTAAGAGAGAGAAAGAGAGAGAGAGAGAGAGAGGAAGCAAAACGTCTGGAGACGAAATTGTTTAAGGTAAGTTTTGGATTTATTAAAAAGCTTATTTTGCTAATTTTACTAAGCAAATCTTTTAGCTATCTTCTTTTCACAACATACATAATAAGCTTCCAATAATTGGTATTGATTTTTAGTGATTTTAATAAATTTAGCTCTGTACCAAAAGTTTTTGTTTAAATTTTGTAAAATCGATGAGTTTCTCAAAAGACATGTCCAGTTACTTCAAAATTGTTAAAAATTACTATATACTATTCAGCTACTTGTTTTAAATGATGTTTTGATGATGAAAGAAGACTTGGAAAATTATTTGTGGTCTGTTGATTTGCGTTTCTTAAACAAATGAACTAATGTATGGAGTTAACATTTTAAACTTAAATGAATAACTTATGATTATTGCAGGTAACTGCTTAACCACTTTTGGATGAACCTTTTGTTTAACTTACGAGGTAAAGTGTATTGTTTAAAGGATTTTTGCTTAAGATCTGTAGGTATAGATTTGTATATTATAGGTTTTGTTTTATATTAAAATTCAAGCTTTTAAATACATTGCTTACCTAATACTTAATAACAACAACAACTTAAATCTCTTTTGTTGCTTAACTAATGATAATTATGGCCGTATTTTGACATTGCAAGAACTACTCAAGCTGTTTCAAAAGTGCCAATCAATTCCTTGTCAATGAAAGTGATAACAGAGATTAAAGCCAAAGATTTAAAGGTCCCATATTCATTTTCTATTCTTACAAAATAAAATAAAAATAATACTTCTACCTTACCTACTGAGAAAATTGTTTCAAATATCGGGCATATTAATAAGGCATAGATGCCCCTATAGTGTGAAATAATATTTAATATTTTTTATAAAAAAAAACAATGATCTAATCTGCTTCTAAAGATTCGCTGAAAATATGTATGATGCTCAGACATGCATGCATATGTATATTGAAAACAATTTTGTTTTACTTAATGTTAAAATAAACCCGAAAAGCAATAAAAAAAAGATTGTGAAGTAAAAATCTCTGTTCTTGCGGTTAAAAAAATTTAAGAAAATGCATTATGTGTTTTGCTTAAATTTATTTTAAAATCATTACTCACAGACTTAATGCAGCGTGTGCATTATGCCCCTACTTATATCTACCTTCCATGTCTCTGCCTTTGTGCACAAAAAAGTACGCGGAATACAATTTTTGTCTTACAACAAAATTAGAAACAACCATAATTCAAAGTCACTAAAAAACTTGGCGCAAAAAATACTGATTTCTACAGGGGCCATCATCATTCCCATCATCTTCGTCAAGATTGTGTTGTGTTTTATTAGATTAAAATAATAAAAAAAAATTAACATCATGTCTCTTCAAATCGTTGCATTCAATTGCACCGACGGCAAAAGTGTGCATCATCAAAACTAAAAAAAATCTGACTTTAATTTATTTTTTTTGTTTTGTCTATAAAACAAAGATTTTCAAAAATACGCAGATACAATTTTGCAGTGCCTGTATTTTCAGCCGTTTTTTTTTTCGCCTCCTCGCCCACCGAGAACTTGACCGGAACACAACCAAACTATAGAAAAAAAGATGAAAGAGAAAAAGATTTTTGCACTAAAATAGTTTAAAAATATATAAAATATACAAAAAGAAAACTGAAATGTTTCACCTACAGGAAAACTTTTCATATACATATAACTAAAAGAATGTTTATTAGATTTTTTAAACTCATTTTTTTGTTTATGCATGGCTTGAAGCATTTTTAGTCTATCGATGCAGTGCAGTATCGGTGGATCAACGAAGACGAGAAACGAAGATTCAACTAGCCAATTTAGATGCAAGCAGATTGTCTGATAGATACGTTTTTCGAAAATTGCTTCATTAATTTTTATTTAAAAAAAAAGAGATATTAGAAAAAGATATAAAATCTACACTTGGCCTTTGGGATTAGATGCGCACATGTGGGCGTCGTCGTCGATTTTTTTATTTTTCAAAAAAAAAATATTTTTCTTTCCGTATGTCAACACAAAGAATAGGTTTATTCATTTATTGTTATTAAGTTAAAGCTAATCTTATTTAAACAATCTTTCTTTTTCTAGAACCAATGGTTAGGTTCAGACAAGACAAACGGGACTTCACTTGCAGTCAACTTCATTCTTTGAACGTACATTTTGACCAAGAAAACTAGTTAGTTTTTCAAGTGTCCTGAATTTCAAATGCAGAACTTTATTTCACAGACCTTTACTATAAGTTCATGGTACACAAACTACCAAAACACTCCCCAGGCAATTTTCAAGGCCATCATGATTTGTATATTTTAATGAAATTGACAAATTGACAAGAAACCCTTTTACAGCAGCATGAAATAAAGTTGTGCAAAAATAACTAAATAATAATTAATAAAGTACAGCTTTCAATTAAATGAAAAAACATGATCAATTGCCATTTTGACAGAAGTAGACTTCACGAAATAGGTAGGAAGATTTTTCTTGGCTAACTATCCAGTCAACTTTCAACATTAAAGTTGCCTTGATTGGAAGGTAATTTTTTGTCAGCTGGCCAATCAGATAGGTACTAGAAATTTGAATAACTTTCAAGTCTCACATGTCGTCTGAACCTGCCCAATGGTAGGTACAAATGTTAAGTGGGTTAAGAACTGTGTGCTTGAAAAGTAAAGTAGTAAAGATTTTTCGATATTTTTAGCACTGTCTTAAATTTTAACTTTTTAATATTAGTAGACTTCATTAAATAGTAGCCGTTAACATTTTGTTTTCATTATTCTGCCGAAATATCAAAACTTATATTTCAATATAAAAAGTTGCGTTATTAAGCTATCAATTTTTCTAATTTCGGAAAACTTATTAAAATTTGTATTTTATTTATGAATGTGCAATATTAATTTAAAATGTCTTAAGCCCGTCTTTCCTTTTATTTGAGGTAGTCAAAAATGACGCACTTATTTTATGATATCTTCGATTCGATATGCCTTATGTATAATTTCCAATTTTTACCTGTATTGCAAAAAATACATACAATTTGCATTTCTTTGAAATAATCCTTCTATATTTACTTAAGGTCAAAAATGGACAGAAAACAAATAACCGTAACGGCGTAAAAATAGGATGTTCTTTTTCGTGTACTTAACTATATTTCCCATTTCTACCTCATATATGTAAATTTACTTTAAATCCTTGACTTTGTTTTAATTTTGGTTACACAAGCATGTACCTAGTACACACACACACACGCGAAAACAATAGAAGCGTCGTCGTCGCTGACTTTTGAAAACCGATTTGTGTTGTAAGATTTCTGACTTTTACTTTTATGATGTATAATTTTTGTTTTTTTTTTTGCCTTTGCTTATTTTTGTTTTTGATCCTGCAAAAGAATTTGAGACTGGTCATTCGGTTTTTATGAGAACCTATTTGCATTAAGGGATATAGATATTGTTTTTAGAGATATTGAAATTTAATTCTAAGAAACAACTAACAAAAGATGGCAAGTCATAAAGGTTTAAAGCAAATATAAAGAAGATGAGTATTGTTGTTTTTATTGGTTGGCCATCCAGTTTTTGTATAATGAGACAGGAATATATCTATCTACCTATCTAATCTAGATTTGGACATCAAGAATTATTTCAATTCTTCAATTTTTTAGAAAGAAATACTAAGACGGATGATTTTAAAGAATAAAGACCTGACCAATTTAATCACATGCTCAATTCAATAAGTCATATATTTTTAACTTTTCTGGTGTCAAAATCCACTTTATTCATTTTGGGTTAAGAAGGTAAAATTCCATCGAATATACTAGCTTAAGTGAATTAGGCTTGTAGACTTTTAGCGAGAAGCTGACTTTTTTTAGTTTTTTAATTCGCATTCAAATAATTATGTTCATAACAAAACTTCACTTATTAATTTAAAAACACTTAAGTGTTTGTAAATTTTCAATTAACTCCATATATTCATATTTTTCTACAATTTATTTTTTCAACGTGATCCCACCTACTAATTTTTAAATTAAGATTTCATGCAATCTTTTTGAAGCTGACTGATCAGTATATTTAAAATATGCATATATTGATTCTCAGAAGTCAATCCTGGTTATAATATTCCGATCCTATAGATCGCGAAGATTACCTGTGACTAAAGAGCAATATAATATATAGACAGGCTTTACTGATTTCACCCGTACCCACTCTGGCTTATAAAATTGAGTGAATTTCTATTATAAAATTTAGTTTGTGATCGTCTGTCGGACTGTGGAAACACTCTTTTACCTATGTCCTCTTAGACAAGAAAAAACAGAGCAGCATAATCTTGATGCCTTGCGATGTGTACCTAGGTATCTATATATTCTGCCAAGAAACTTACAACATTGCAAGGTAATACAAATTAACTTAATCGTTTTTTATTGTTCTAAAACCTTATTCCATTGTTATTCCCGAAAAATCCGACCAAAAAACACTCAGCTTGAATACCATATAAAACCTCAAGTGGATTATTCGTTCACTTCCCATATCCCATCAAAAAATTTGCTGAGCGCGTGGATATATAAAATACTTTTATTCATCATACTTTATTTCAGAAGGGAGAAGAAAATACAATAAAAATATCTCCCTTCCTTCCAAAAATATAAAAAAAAAACATAAAATGAAAAAAGGACGAACGACATCGACACAAAAAAAAATACCATTTCCAAAGCAGTTTTCTATATATAGTCTCAGCTTCGGTGTCGGTACTTCTTGTTATATATTTAAACCCACCCTAGGCCAGGCATTACATAAATGGGGAGAGAGTTCCCTTAAAACCACCCTTATGTACATCAGCTACTTTATAGATTAACGTTTTCGGAGGGGTGAGGTTTAATCACAGGCACGCGCAGAAAGTAAGCCAACAAAAAAAACATAAAAAGAGGGATATAGATAGTGATAAAAAATGGCGTAGCTTTTACAATAGTAGCAAACAAAATGGCGCTGATTTATTAATATTATACTTTTTCTTTTTTATTACAGTTTTTTTTCTCTTCAATACCTAAACTCAACACAACACAAAAATGCAGAACTGGGACACAATGCAGCCAGCAGCCAATTATGAGCAGAATTGGTATAGCAACATGTTCCATCAGACGATAAAACAGGAGCCGACGCAATCAACCAGCTCTACGAATAACCAGCTTGAGCATTATCTCAACATGAAACAGCAGGAACTGTCATCAGTGATGACTCCTTCTCCACGAGCTACCGAATCGAATGTCAATGCGACGATGACGAATGGAGATGTAAACAATACACAACATTATTTTGACAGTACAACAGGAATGTTGCATCAACATCATCCGCTTGGATTTAATCCACTTACGCCGCCAGGGCTACCAAACGCTATCTTGCCTTCTATGTCGCATTTTTATCAACAGAATAGCCATCAACCTGTCAGCACAGCGATTCCTGTTGAATCAGTGACAAAAATGGAACAACATTCATCAAACAATAGCTCACTCACACCCAGAAATACTCCACCGATGGACGTGACGCCACCTAAGTCTCCAAAACTATCTTTAATGATGGCCACGTCGAGTGAGCTTGACCAAGATGTTATGTCATCGAATTCTAGTGAAGACATGAAATATTTAGAGAGTGAGGATGACGAAAGTATCAGAATGCCTATCTATAACTCGCACGGTAAAATGAAAAACTACAAGTGCAAGACATGTGGATTTCTGGCAATAACTAAAGTAGCTTTTTGGGAGCATGCACGTTGTCATATGAAGCCCGAAAAAACACTTCAGTGTTCAAAGTGTCCCTTTGTCACTGAGTTAAAGCACCATCTGGAATACCACATCAGAAAGCACAAGAACATAAAACCATTCCAATGCGATAAGTGTAACTATAGTTGCGTTAACAAATCTATGTTGAATTCTCACCGGAAGTCGCATTCGTCAGTGTATCAGTATAGGTGCTCAGACTGTGATTATGCCACTAAATACTGCCATTCATTCAAATTGCATCTAAGAAAATATGACCACAAGCCGGGTATGGTTTTAGATGAAGATGGTGCACCAAACCCCTCTGTTGTGATTGATGTTTACGGAACACGACGTGGACCAAAAATGAAGTCTGGCCGCAAAGAACCATCCGGAGCATCTAAAATGCCACAATTAAGTGCTGCTTTGCAGGGATTCGCTCTGAATCAGCACACCAATCACCATAACATGCCTGCTTCTCCAGCAAAAAGTACTACTTCATCGTCTTCAGAAATAGTTGCAAATGCACAGTCTAATAACAGTCAGCATAACCATAAGCAATCCCAGCAATCACATTCTGCTCAACAAGAGCAAATAGAACATAATCATCAGCAGCATCAGCAGCAAATATCAAATCTCATTCCTTCGTCATTATCAGCTATTCTTCAGCAGCAAAGAAACATACCATTTTTCCCTTACTGGAATCTCAATCTTCAAATGCTGGCTGCCCAACAACAAGCTGCTGTTCTAGCCCAATTATCTCCACAGCTTCGAGAAACAGCTTTACAAAATCTTCAAAACAAACGAGAAAATGAAGACGATGACAATGACGAACGTGATGAAAGTTGTGACGGGACGGCTATGGATCTTACATCTGCCACGCCCACTAAAAATAACGAAGATATTAACATGTCTATTGTGAATCTCAAACTAAAAGAGGAAGACCAACAGGAGACACCTCTTATAAGCTCCTCCAATCAATTCCGCCGCAAGGGTCGAGCATTGAAGCTCGATACAGCTCTCCAGGCCAAAGAAATCTCACTTAGCCCAGAAGAGAGACCCCGATTAAGTCCGAATCCAACTGAGGTACCATCGTCTTCTTCGTTCGATGATCCTTCCAAAGAAAGTGAGAATGGAGACTCATCGACACCATCAAACAGTACATCTAATCCCACAACTTCAACGCCCACCACCACCACAAATGTATCACCTCCCTCAGGTACCATTTTTGAATGCAAATACTGTGATATCTATTTCCGTGATGCAGTCCTCTACACTATTCATATGGGCTATCACAGTTGTGATGATGTATTCAAGTGTAACATGTGCGGCGAAAAATGTGATGGACCCGTCGGACTGTTCGTTCACATGGCGCGCAATGCGCACTCTTAAAAAGCGATTCCACTCAAAAATCCTTTTTATTTTTTTTTGTTATATCATGGCCCGTTTTGGAAGTATCCTAAAATGGGTTTCGTTGTCAAAGATTGTAAATAGAAACCAAAATAATAAAATTTATATTTTGTTATGAAAAAATAACTTTAAGTAAAAACACTGTTGTCAAAGATTGTATATAATATATGATAAAAATAAAATCAAACTATGTTAAATTTATAAGTTTTTTTTAGGTATTTACATACAAAATAAATAAATGTTCTTTTTTTCTTTTAAAACAAAACAAACAAACAAAATAAATTTAAAAAAAAAAACCAAATCTATTTTCAAAAAATATATATATATATTTTATTACCAAAAACATACAATATGACAAAAATATATAAAAATAAGATGTCTAGGACTTAATGAAAAATTATACATTGTTTAGATCGTAATGTTTCTAAAAAACAAATAAAACAATCTAATAATTATTGCATACCAATTAAAAAATGTTTTCAATTCTAATTTTAAAACTAAAAGGAAAAGTTGAATTTCAACTAATTATTTATTTTAATTAAGGTTTTTCTAATTCTTCTTCTCTAACAAAAAATCAAATAATTTTCTAGTCAATCAGGGAAGCGTTTTATTATTTAAATACATAGTTTAAAATACCAAAATTCAAAGAAGAAACAAAATCTTTAAAACCGTTGACAATACTAAGGTACAAATAAAAATCAAACAAGTAACAAAAACAAACAAAAATAATATATAAAGTAAACTTTTCAGTGTACATAATTTATTTATTGTTTTTTAAGTTAACGTATGCCAAAAAGAGCTCGAAATTATTTAAGACTAGAAAATAATACAAAATAAATATACATTTTAAGATTTGTATATGAACAATTATATGTACAAAAAAAAACAAGCAAATATTGTTTTTAAGTTAAAAAAATAAAAGTATTTCCTAATTAAATAAAATTATGAAGGTTTTTTTTGTTAAGTTTTTAAATACGAACTCATGCAAATATATTCTCCGGTTTTGTTGGTAGGAAAAATTAAAAAATCAACAACATGTAACGAGATAAATTTTAACTTTCCATAGGAAGTTATTGTAATCGATCGATCAAATCTTTAAAATTTAAATAGGGTTTTAGAGAGAATTCTGTACTTGTCCTTACGTTCGAGATACTTTTTTTCGTCGGCCATATCTCAACCGTCAAAGATATCGACTTAAAATACATATAGTTTTACAGAAAGGTTATGTTCGAATGGCTGTCCGTGATGGAGTAGGGCACACTTAGGACAGTTGTTGACCCATTGTGATAATACCTTTTTCTCAGCTTAATCAAACTAATTGAAGTAACTTATTAAACGCGAAAAACTAAAATTGAAAGGGTGTTTCAGACCGTTGAGATAGTTATAGAAGAAATCTCTTTAAACAAATTAAATTTAA
Organism: Eupeodes corollae; assembly: GCF_945859685.1. Lineage (NCBI taxonomy): Eukaryota > Metazoa > Arthropoda > Insecta > Diptera > Syrphidae > Eupeodes > Eupeodes corollae. The sequence goes on along the minus strand of NC_079147.1, from coordinate 168,957,097 downwards.
ACAAATGTACAATTCATTGAATAAAACTTAAGTTTAATATGCATGGTTAAAATATAAACATAATACGAAAAACTAAATTTTATTCTAATTTTTAACCATAAACATAAACAAATATATATTTTTTTTTATAATACTACCCTTATTATGTAGACACAGTGTGAGCACTAGAAAAGGGAGAGAGGGGTTGCAAGGAGGTGTCGGTGCACATTGGTTTTGAATTCCTGAATATTGCAATGGCTGGTAAAGACAGAGTGTGGAAGGCATTTCACGTTCGCATATTACGGCTAAAGAATGAATCTTTGTAATTGACAGTACGACCGAAGTTGAGCTCGAGGGTATATTGATGAACATTCCTAGAAGCGCGAGAATTACTGTTGAACTGTTCAAGGAGAGGAATGCAACTGGCTATTTCGTAACGGGAAAACAGGTCGAGGCAAGAAACATTTCCACGATGTTCACGCGATGTAAATGATCTTATGATGGTAATATCACCAATCAATCTAAATGCTCTAAGTTCAATACTGCCCAAGAGGCTTTAGTAAGTTGCAGGAGCACCAGCTCAGATATGGGAGCTAAAGCTTTTGACGTATATACATAAGTCTTGTAGATAACAGCCAGATCAGAGAAGGAGAGAAACTTCTTGCATCGCCTTAGAAACCCAAAACATCTTGCCGATATCGCGTTTGTGATCGTTCCACAAAAGGTGATTGGTGATACACATACCGAGAATATCGAGGTGTTCAGTGTCCTCGATGCAAGTGCCATTGCCATCTATGTATAATGGCAAGGGGGGTATATCTCGCTTTAACGATACAAGACAGCATTGGGTTTTCGAACCATTAAATTCCACGCGGTTTTTTATTCTCCATTGTACAGAGCAGTTCCACAAAAGAAAAGGTATGTGAATCTGATATCGAATATGAAAAGCTAAGAGTACTATCATCAACGAAACAATGTATTGGATTAGAAGTTACAGGCCGAAGATCATTAATAAAACTGAGAAAGAGTGTTGGAGATAGAAGAGAGCCCTGGGGCACGCCAGCATCCATTTTGTGGTTTTCAGACTTGAATCCATCCAGTTTTGGTGTGCCACACAAATTTTTGAATGATGAGCCTTATACATTTTTTTGGACCAAGTCTTAGCCAAAGATGATTTTAGAAAAGTTGCGATAAAAAAAAATTATTGACATTTAGCGTAATTTTTTATAATAGGTTTTTCGTGCATCATTGAGAGTGGGATAGTTTCGAAATATCGTCTTGTCTTGATGACAGCCATTAATAGATTTTTAGATCGAAAAAATCATCTGCGAAAAGAAGTTGACTAGAATTGACGAAAATGCATATAAAATCATTTGTTAATATTAGTAAAATAAGGGGCTTAAGATGTCTATCTTGAATAGAACTACGTCAATGCAAACAAAGTGAACTCGACCCTTAAGATAGGATTCCAACCATATCAAAAACATAGAATGGAAACCAAAGTTTTTATTTAATTTTTTCTATTAAAACAGAGTGACTTACTCTATCAAATACCTTTGAAAAATCGGTACAAATTGAATCAATTTTATGTCATTCTTCGAGATTATTTAAGGGGGTATTCTGGTCTAGAAATTAAAAAAATCGATTTTTTTTTCTTTTCATATTTTCATAGTATAACTATTTTAGAATATGTCTACGAGAGGATTTTCCCAAATTAAAATTATTTTCGGAGAAATAAGTATTTTGCTGAGCAGCCATCCAAATCGGTTGGGCTGCAACTAATAGAACAAAAGACATAATGGGTTACTTTAAACGCGTTTTTCTCAGAACTGTCTTTTTGAATCTGATACCCACGATTTCTCAGGTTCTGCCGAACCGATTTACTTGAAATTTTAAGAGATTCTTCTTTAGGGACTTGTCTACGTCCGGAACTACGGCCATCCCCAAATTTTCATTTTTAATATTTTTAACAAATCGAAGAATGTTCAAAAAAATGGTAATTTTTTTATATTTTTCTTTAGACAGCCGCCATTTTGTAAAAAGAAATGTTTGTAACTTTTCCGTAGTTCCAGACATTGCGACATTATTGTAGATTAATAATCTTTTTTAGTTTTTGATTTCAGATTTCTAGGAGAGTTAAAATCGTGGGTATGGTCACGCACCAAATTTTTGAGACGCACCACTCCATGAACTGATAACTAACGGAATTTTGATTTTTTTTTTTACTTTTTTATTTTTTTTGTATGCTTCTAATGTGAATAAATAATGTATAAAAAAATGTATGGTAAAATTGTTGCTTGCTTTTTTCTACAGCACTTCAAAAATTACCTAAAATTCATGTCTCTAGACCAGAATACCCCCTTAAAATAAAATTGGTAAAAATAGAAAGATTAGTCGTTGTTGATCTTCTTGCAACTCAACCACGTTGGAGCAGTGAAATGTATTCCTTAATTAAACATTTTAGTTTTTCATATATCAATTTTTCGAAGAGTTTTGGTATAGATGACATTTTACAAATCGGACGGTAGTTGGATATCTGCTAATTAGACCCTGATTTGTGAATAGGGTTTAATAATGATTTCTTCCATACTGAAAGAAATTCGCCGTTCTCTAAAGAGCTATTAAAAATAGGAAAAGCCGTTCAGCAAGAAAAGCACACATACAGAGTTGGTGAAGAACTGTTTCTTCCTCTTTCTTATCCAAGCTTCTGCAAAAGTCATTTGAGAATACGACTAGACATATTTAGTCCTTTCCTATTAGGTATTGCCCAGTTATGAAGGTAATAACATCAAAAGATGCAGGACCAACAACGCTAGCGACTTCAATGAAATATTAATATGTAACGTTTTTTTTATAACTTAATAAAACTGAACAAAAATATTTGTCGCCTCGAATATCTTGCGCAAAAAAATGATCCTGCCAGTTATGCATCAGAGAACAGTTTTTGAGATATGGAAAAATTTAAAAATAATGGCATTGACAGTTTTTCACTAAAAATAACAACCTAAACCAAATACTATTCAAAGTTGGTAACATTTTTTTTTTTTTAAATTAACATATGTACATACATCGTTGCTAACATAAAACAATATGCATTTTTTGTAAGAAATACAAATTTTTGAGAAATGTCAGTGTCAAGAAAAGATATTAAATCTTACTTATTTTATGATATACTAAATATTGTTGTTAACTTTTAGTTAATTTCTAATAATAGAACTAAATAATTTGACAACCTTTTTACAAAACACGACTAGATTACGAGAACAAATAAGGCTATTGACAGTAAACTTTTGTTTCATCTTACACAAAATATTGTTATTAATATATTATTAAACTTTTAGAAATATCGACAGATGGGCACGAACAGGAAGTTAACAGTGTGGGTGGGTCGCATCCCAGTTTCTTTTTTGTTAAGACATCAGTTGTTATTGATCATCTCAAACAATACCAAACGTTATTGTCTTAAGGATATTTGATACCGAAATACTTTAATTATATGAAGATTTTTAGCTAAAAAATCGATATTTTTCAGATTTTTTGCATGCAACTGCTATCTTAAATATCTCTTAATCTTCAAAAACAATTTTGTTAATATTTGGCATTTAAATTCAGCTCAGTATTAGCTGATACTTCCATTGACTCCTCCAATGGTCTCCTTTTTTTCATATGACAAATTTTCATGATTAAATTGCAAATCAAGATATCTCTCACAAATTTATAAGATATCTGTTATCTTACTGTGTAAGCTTTATAAATAAATAAACTGAAACTGAATTAAGTGTAGTGTGTTTTTTTTTAATTCAATGCTCTTATTAATTTCTAATAATAAAAAAAAAAAACAGAACACCGGATGCTTTAACGTCCATTAGTTTTTTAGAAATAAATACAAATTAAAAGTACTTTTTCCAATTTTATCTATCTATCTACAATGGTGAACAATTTAATTAGCGGATTATCCCCTTATTAATTTTTATTTCATAACATTTGGTTTTTAGCTAATAATAAAAAAAAACATGCTATATTAACTATATTTATCTGCATGTCAACCTCTTACCTACATATAGAAAAAGAATTAAGTACCTTCATCAAAAAAATAAAAATATGTTTTACCTATGCCCACGTAAATATGAAAGGACATTCTGTTTAAGACTTCTATCTAAATTGTAGTAATAATTATAAATAGCCAAAACAAAAAGATGGCACTACAGCTACGAATTAGTGAATGGTTCCAGTCAGGAAGCACAAAGATTATACTCTGAAAAGTTCCCCAATAGGAGATGTCCCCACTATTCATTTTGTACAAAACTTCACAATCGTGGAAGTTTTTGGAGTTCTTCAGAGAAAAGTCATCTGTTAAATTAAACACATGCCTCAATACGATCCTACCATAAGATTTTTTTTTTGACTTAACTCAATTTACTTGGCCCTAGAGACGCATTTAGCATAATGCCGCTAGTCAATCGTTTTTGATTTTTATACAAATCGTGATATTATAGTTATTCGATTCTAGCATTCAAATTTTTCAATGACTTCAATACAGTTTTTAGGTGGCTTCAGCAGCCCTTTTTTAATAATCTATTTAATAATATTTTCGACGAATTTTGTACTCCAACCTTGCAATAATTTGTGAAAAAATATTAATTCCGTCTGGATATTTATATATAGTTGCTTGCTATATTCCTCCTTTTTCCACCTGTGATGTCTAAAACAAACTTATCAATTGTTTAGAATCTATAAATGTCAAAATTGAACCTTCTAAAAAACTTTTAGTTATTGGTGACTTTAATCTGCCAAATCTTTAATTGGCAAAATCACCGGAATTTGAATTTTACCATGCCGTTAATGTGAAACCACAACGGAGACATTTTTTATCGGTGGAATGCCTTTATTTGGACTTAATTAATCAAGCAATTCAAAAATGTATATGTAGTAAAAACGTAGACCTAGTGTACTTTTCTGATTTCAATATTTCTGATGGAACTACATTACTCGCTGGTAAAAAACGCATTTTGACGAAAATAGACATTAAACTGCATTACCTATTTTGTTCAACTTAAATATTAAATATGAGTTATCAATTCAACTTTTAAATATGTAGTTTTTCCGCCCTCTACCGTTTATTGGAAGATATTAATTGGAATAGCTAAATTTTGTATTGTTTTTTTAGCAACCACTCCGTAACGTAAAATAAGACGTTTAAGTAGCACTCCACCGCGGTTTGATATTAAAACTCTTAAAAAAAGAGTCTGGGATGCGACCCATACTGATACTGTCGATTTGTCTTGCTTCAAAGTTTGTGATTTTCGTGTTGGGTTAAAAAAGTCGTCAGTTGAATTATTTTTAAAAATTTTAAAATAACCAACAATATTTTTTATAGAAATATATTTTTTGAGCCGAAAACAAATGTTTACCAATTTAAGTATCATTTCTTAAAGTTTTATAAATTGGATGAATGAAATTAATTTGAGAGATATCAAGAACCGAATATCAATTTTTAAAAAAATGTGCGTTATTATTTTTGTAGATTTTACTTTCTTACGAAAAACGGAAGGTTGGATTTTTATAAAAAACCACTGAATATCGAAAAAAAATATTTGAAGGCAATATTTTAAATTTTTGAAAAGCTATTTGATCCGAAAGTAATTTTTTACTAATTCTTAGTATTGTTTTTTTTGTTAAGTTTTTATTTTTTGTAAAAAACTGTCAATTCGATTTTTCTCAAAATGTTGAAAACAATATTTTTTAATTGATAAAAGTAGATTATAGCCAATATCTCAAAGTTTTGAAAAGATATTTGAGTCGAAAATTAATTTTTACCAACTTTTGTTAAATTTTCTTCTTTATAAAAAAAAACTGTGAATTAGATTTTTCATAAAATGTTACTGAATGTTGAAAATAATATTTTTAAAAGATCAAAGTAGTTTAAAGCCAATATCTTAAAGTTTTGAAACGATTTTTGAGTCCAAAATCAATTCTTACCAACTGTTATTAATTTTTTTGTTTTAGTTTTTATTTTTTTTTTGTAAGAAAAACTGTCAATTCGAAATTCCTCATAATTTTACCAGTAGATGCACTAACCATCATGCCACGGGTACTACAGGTTTTTATTTTTTATAAAAAACTGTCAATTCGATTTTCCGCATAATTTTACCAGATGTTAAAAACTTTATTTTTCGTTGCACAAAATTGATTTGGAGATAAAATCATTTTGTATTCGTACAATTTTCGAGGTGACGATTTTTTTCCAGTTTTTTTTATTATATAAAAATTGTTAATTGGATTTTTTCAAAAAATATACATTCTTTGGTATCACGTTACAATATATTATATACAATTTAATTCAAGTCTCTAGCGTTTTTGGTTCATGAGATATTAAGGGTTAACCAACATTTTCACCTTTTTTTAAAAACTGCTATAGTAAAAAAACCCGCACAGCATTTTTCTTGGGAGACCTTTCTGCCTTCTTATCTGTATAACAAAATTTATTTGAAGTCGATATCTCTTCTGGTTCTTGAGCTATGGAAAACGAACAAAATGTCGCGAACGTAAAGTTTCTGGGAACGGTTCAAATTTAATGGTTTAGTTTTAAATATTGACAATAATTTTACACGCAAAAAAAAAAGATTAAACTACGATGCTTACAGTCCTTTAAACCTTTTAACTAATATTTATAAAAGCATTCAAGTATAATTAATAGGATACAAAAATGAGAAAACTATATTTTATTCTTAATAATCCATAATTAACATTAGGTGTAAGTTTTTGTTTTTGTTTTCTTTTTTGTTTTGTTATAATTTAAAGAAAAGTGCACCTTGAGTATTTTAAATAAATAGACATACAAATCTCAACCATTCCTGTGTGTGATTCATGTCAGGGACGGAGGGGACCTACAGTTTTATGCCGAAAGCGCATTAACTTTTCTATTTAAAATGCCTAAAAATAAGAATTCTAATACCGTAAAATTTCACTAATATGAATACCCCCATTCTGCATATAAAGTTTGAAAAAAAAGTTATGTAACTTCGTACGTTGTAATTGTTTCAATAAGTATATACTTATCTTTTAAATTTTTTTGGTCAGTAATAAGGTAATATGTGCAAAAATAATGTTATTTCAGGAATGAAATATACAAGTTAGTTTTCAAAATCAAATGGGGTGGCGCAACAGTCCGTTGTGAACCAGGGCCTAGTGACTTACAACTCTCAACCATTCCAATGTGCGAGTACTGTTGTCAGGAATGGAAGGGACCTACAATTTTAGGCCGAATCCGAACGGCTAGTTTGAGGAAGCACTTTGTCATGACAAGAATTACTTTTGAACGATTTGTTAATTCCTCGCAAGAGGCAGTACCCGCGAAAATTATTTTATTTTAAATTAAGTACCAAGTTACTTTTAGTCTTATGAAATATTTCTATTTCGAATTTTAGATTTAAATTGTCGCTACGCAATAAATATCAATTGAGTAGGTAAGGTTGAACATCAATTTGCGATGTTTAATATTACAAAACCCATCACTTTTTACTTTACACACTATTAGCTAAATTCTTAGGTCATATACGTGAAAGGATCTGAAGTTAAAGAAATTAGACAAGAAAAAAAATGTGCTTGCTGCCTTATGTCACCAAGGCACAAATGAATTATGATTTATTGATTTTCGAATATAAAGAATAGAAAACTGCTCCATCATATTCCAATAATAATTATGTACTCGTATTTGTAAAAAAGACCTCCTCAAAGAAAAACACAAACAAACATAAGATAGAAAAGTGTGCTTAAACCAAAAGAAAAACAACAATTGATATGCTGGCGACCCAAACAAATGCTCAAACAAATATTTTCCAATTTCCACCATTTTTACGGTACCAATATAATGTACATACATATACATAGGCATAGCGCAACCAACAGTGGCATCACCCTCATCATTAAGAACTCTTGGTCAATCATAGGCAACGCAACGGTAGGAAACGTGTGCTGATGAAAACAAACTTCCTATTTGATTGAATAGAAATATCGAATGCCATCCAAGATTATTCAAAAGTACCGCCTTCAGTATCCCAGAGGAGATAGGGAACCCATGAGGCATACGAGCAAATGTAACAATCCCAAGCCACATCCGTATCCCTGTGTGTCGCTCGTGCACCGTATCAAGCGCTCGCGCTCAAACGAAAAAAAGTATTCGATTACCTCAAAGACGTTATAAGGGAGAATATCCATACATATAATGTAACCGCGCTTGTGTGAGCGCAGAGCACACCTTAAATTTTGAAAGATCGTTCTGTAGAATGCACGTTTCCTTGACGCCTACTTGAAAATTCGTTCAGTGAGGAACCGCGTGCTAATATGATCACCGAAAAATGATAATACAAGAGGAGTTTCTTCATTCAAGTAATTTTCGACATAACATTTTCCAAAATAACTTTAGTATATATTGAAATGAAGAACCTAATCCCTAATCCAATGAAAAGAATGTAAATGTGGATATTGTATTTTTAACAGAAATACTATATACATGTAAAAGAGCCTACTTCAATTTTGTATATTTTTGACGAAAATGGAGAATTGTATTTCTAGTGTCTGTGGTTAGGGTGATGATTTAAATATACACTACGAAAAGTTGAGAAAAATCGTTGTACAAATATTTCTAAAAACTCATTTCTGTGGATAATGTGTTAAACACAAAGCAATTTAGCGTTTGGGGTTGGACCTATTCCATTTTTAGAAGAATTTATTACGTTTGAGAGTTGATACTTATTTTATTTTATAAAATTTAACCGTTAAATAAGGGGACCCTTTTGTTTTGGGTGAGCTGCGTTTTTTTTTTTAAATCAGCATGCGATGTATTTATTTTATAGTTGTAGATTATTAAATTGAGTTAAGTCAGAAGACTTTGTAATCGTTAAAGACATAAATATCCACAAAAACGTTTCTTTCTTATTTTTCAGCTTAAGTTCAACCAGTTTCAACTCCACGGTTTTCAATAGTTTTCCAACTTATTTGCAACAAAACTTTAAAAAAATTCAAAAAAAGAATAATTATTAAGAATACCTTCATATATTCACAATTCTCAAGCCTAGGAGAAAATTATGACGACTGGGCTTCTATTTACAGTCCCTGGCCATATTATTAGACGCGCTTTAGATTTTATCCAAAATCCTAATTTCCAGCTTTTTTAATCAGGTTTTCGAATTTTGTAGTGCAATTAAAGTATTTTGTATACAGAATATAAACAGCTTCCAAGAAATAAGCAAAAGATTTTAAGATGTTTTTTTAAATTACTATTTTCAGTTCTTTGTTGTTATTTTTATAATTTGTTTTCAATATTTTGTTGAACCTCCTTTTGCTTTAATAAGAGCCTCAATTCTGCGCGGCATACTGTCAATGAATGATTTGACTGTTTCCTGCATTTTTGGGTGGTGATTCGACACGTGAATAACTGTTTCAATAAGTGACCGCATCTTTAGCTACTTCCCTCTTCATCAGCTCCAATACGTTTTCAATTGGGTTCACATCAGGCCTGTTTCCCGGCCAGTCCAATAAAGGGGTGTTTTCTTCCCTAAAATAAGTGTTTTTTTGGACCGGGCTGTGTGGCATGAAGTTCCATCTTGCATGAAAATGTAACCATACATCAATTCTTGAACGTTAAAAATATTGCGTATAATCTAATAATTATAAAAATTCTGCAGTGCGTCTAATAATATGGCCAGGAATTGTATGTTTAACAAGCTGAAGAGATAGATCGCGAAAATAATAAAGAAAGAAACTAATTTCGAACCATCAGTTTGGGTTCAGAAATAATCATTCCATTTTAAATAAGGTACATCGAACTACGTATGTAAATTCAAGCCGGTTTAGATTTTATATTATACAAATGATAATCCAGTGGGCATGAACGCTACCATGACCACCTTTACTGATGATACTGGAATATTGGTCCAAAGACCACACAAAAAATGCATTTATAAAAGTTTTGTTTGACGCAATAATGGCGTATCAAATTAAATGAAACAAAATCGAAGTATATATGTACATTTTAGAAACAAAACATAAACAATGTTCCAATTTCTATAGACATAACAGAAGGACCTTAGTCCATTAGTGCCAAAAACCTTGGAATGACTTTGAATGCAAAACTTGAAGGAAAAGATCACTTTAAAAAAAAAGAATAGTTATGTTTGAAATACAAAGAATGTAATGTCAATAGAAACAAACTATAAACTATTTATCGAGAACAAACTTATGTTATAAAAGCAAGTACTAAAATCCGTTTATACATATGTCATCCATCTATTGGCCAGTGCAAAAAAAAACAACATACGTAAAAACCTTTAAAATTGAAATGCTTGCCAAAAGCTACGGAGCCATACCAATTTAAAAATAGAGACAGTTTGAATGTACGACACAATGTTCGAAGATTAAGAAGAATTAAGCTTCGTGAGCTTGTGGCCTGAAAGCTATGTATGGTAGAGTATTGTAACTATAAACTTTTTCTAGAGTGAAACAGAAACTAAGCTTGAAAAATCATCTGTTGATCTTTCATAGGCTTTACTGCTGAAAGAGTCCCACTTCTCACGCTACTCGGGACCGATTCTTACTGAGTGCATTTTGCAATGTACTTGGTACTAAACAATACATAGCTCGTAAGACAACTTTCATGTTTGATAGCAAGCTTCTGCTTTTTCAGGGGTTTCTTAATATTCGAACAGCTCGAGAATAAAATAAAAAAAGAGTCTACGATGTGATATTTTGTGTGAGATAAGGAAATTTGAAGTCAATATCTTTCTTTGATCTCATTATACTTGAGTCCGAAAATATATCTTATCAGTTTTTGTAAGTTTTCGTGTTTTTTAAAAAAGTTAACAATTGATTTTTCTTAAAACCTAACTAAAAGCTAGCCAAAATATTTTTCATATAAATTTGATTTTAAGATCTGATTGGGTTCCCGACATTTTTAGTTAAGAAACAATTTTTATGAACTTTATTTCTTCTAAAAAAAACCGATTGAATTTTTCTTACACATTATCTCAAGTTAATGAAGTCAATACCTTCATCTATGTATTCTCGAGATATTCGAATCGAACATCAGGTTATACCAATTCTATGCGTAGTGTAATTTGTGGATTCTAATTTTGTATAAAATTATTTCTACAAATTAAAACAAAAAATTATTAAAATGTTAAAAACAATATTTTGTAAAAGATAAAATAGTTTGAAGGTAATTTCTTTAATTTTTATCAGTAGGTATATTCTTAACGAAAGTAAATGCTTACCAACTTTTAGCAGTGTAATTTCAGGTTTTTAGTTTTTGTAAAAAAATCGTTATTTGAACCACACCTAAACGTCAAGTTTTGTTCTGAATTTCATTTGACATTTTTCAATTGCAGACTAACTAAATTTGATCCGTGTAAAGGTACAAAATTGGGAAACGCGTTACGCGTATTGCAGACAATATTGGTGCTATTCGCGATGGTGTGACTGAAGAGCCGTCCACCTCAACTCATCGTCGTTCCCAACAAGAGCCCCTCTCACGATCGTTTGATAAACATTATGCATAAAGACTTGTTGCTTTTTTTTAAACGCTTGCAAGGTGAAATTGATTCAAAAATTATTCGTGGATTTGAATATAAGAATGAAACAACAACAACTTGTGTGTGCTACCACCAAGTTCATAGGCTGGAGTTATAGCTATTTCACGGGGGCCAACCCGATCATCAGACTCCTTTAGTGGTGCTTAATCGCTTTTTGTTCAATTTAATTTTTGAAGAACTTTTGCCCGAGCTGGGCTTGAACAAGCGATCTAGCGTGTGAGGAGCTAGTGCACTACGCACTACGCCACCGCACCCACATGAAAGTTGTAAGCCAATTACAGGTTTTTTCGTTCTATCGAACTATACTGAACCGATTAGCATTTTTCTAAGTACACATAAGTAATTGTTGTTGTTTTATTCAGTTTCTTTCTATTATCTCCTCTCTTTTTCATAAGCCAACGATTTCGTGGATTTGTCAATAAGCAGAATTGCTTAATAGGATTCCAAGAGTGGTTGTCGAAAAATCAATGTACCCACAACAAGTTTTTTGCGGTTTATGGGCTTGCGGCATGATTTGGCCGTATTTTTTTCAAATGGGGTCGGTAAGGCAGTTACTGTTAATGGTGTTCACTTTCGATCGTGAGATGATAACGGACTTTGTATTTCCCGAATTGGAATATATGGCTGTGGGCGATATGTGGTGCCACACAGCTAACGAATTAATGGTTCTTTTGAGCACCAAATTCAATGACTGTTTTATATTACTTTGTGGGAGTGTATATTGACCAAAAAAATTATGTGATTTGATTTTGCCGATATTTTGTTCCATACATAATTGAACCATACCAGAATTATAATAATAAAAATAAATGACAATCATTTCCCAAATAATTTGTGTTTTATTCAAAATCAGCATGGTCACTTAAAATTTACCCACCCTTATAAAATCATCATTGACTTACAAAAACCTACCTTTTGAATAAGACGTCTCGGAAAAGATTTTTTTTGTCCAAGACAATGTGTAAGACAAATTAGCTTATCACTTAATTTGCAAACACATATATTCAATGCCTCTTAACACTAAAAGTTATATGCTGATACGAAAAAAACGGTGAAAAACAACATGGATTGTAGATTACTGTTTTGATTGTCAGGGTCCGGACCAATTCAACGTCACTACTAAAGGCATAACACTAGTAGTGAGGTTGTATTGTAAAGATCTTTAAATAATCTTATACAGTAATATACTTAGAAGTTTGTTTGTTTTGATTTTAAGATTTTTTTTATATTTCAATGACTGGTAATTTTAGAGTAGATTATAGTAATGTTCGTGGGCTAAGATCGAATATTCTGTCTTTATACATCCATATTTATTCTAACAGACCAGCTGTTTTGGCAAGTAGGTGAAGATTCCGATCATGCTGAATTTTTTATTCATGAGTATTGCTTAGTGCCATTATTCTTCTCGCACCATGGTCTCGCTATATATATTAGGAATGATGTTGCATATCAACTTTTACCACTATACGGTCATTGTACCAACTCCCTTTTTAATTTCATGTGGTTAAAACTTTCCGTGAATAAGCACATCATTCACTATTGTTTCTATTGTTTTCTCTATCGGAGCCCAAATCTGGACAGAGTTTCAACTTCTCAGGAATTTGATGCTCTGTCTGACTCCATACAAAGAATTGTCTCCCTGCATCCTCACACAGAAATCGTTATTACGGGTGATTTCAATGTTCACAATTCTTCGTGGCTTCGCCATTCGGGCCAGACAACGCCCGAAGGAATGTGTGCTGAGATTTTTGCTGAGTTTAACCATCTTACTCAGCTTGTCAATGAGCCTACTCGTATATCAGACGTTAACGGCCGAGCAGAAAATACACTTTACTTGTTTCTCACTTCTGATCCTGATAAGTATACAATCAGTTTATTGACGCCTCTAGGCACATCGGACATATCTACTAATTCCTCGTGTCAAACAAATCCAGTTAAAGAAAGAGCTCCAAAGAGAATCGTTAGGCAGTACGAGAAAGCCAACTGGGACGGTCTCAATAATTTCTTCAGGATCTTTAACTGGTCGCTATGCTTCCTTGGTAGCGACGTAGACTCCAGTGCAGATATTATTTCTAGTATGATTCATCTAGGAATGGAAACGTTTATCCCGAATAGGGTTAAAAGTATTAAACCCAAGCTTAAATGATGGTTCCATTCGAACTGCAAAGAGCTTATCAAAGAGAAAGAGGTGAGCTTCCGGTGTTTTAAAGCCAACCCAACTGAGGAAAACCGGAAAAAGTTTAAGCAAGCCAGGAAGGCCTGCAACGCCTATATTTGAAAGACCCAATTTTTACATGACCAAAAATTACAGCGAAAAATAATGCAATGTCCCAAAGGCATTAAGAATTTTTGGTCATTTGTAAAAAACATGAGGAATCCTTCCTCTTCCTCGGTTCCTACGCTTGTTGTCAATGACACTCCTTTAGTTAGCTCTGTTGATAAAGCCAACATATTTGCAAGGCAGTTCGCCGAAAATTCCATCCTAACCAGATAGTGTCATGACTCCCCCAGTTCTTGAACGGGTAAATGATTCTATGGGGCCAATCTTTTTTCGTACTCGAACTGTGGCGATAGTTCTTAAAGATCTCAACATTCATAAATCCGCTGGCCCAGATGGTATCCCCGCTATTATTCTGAAGAGGTGTTCTTCCACGCTAGCAAAACCACTGCGTAAGCTTTTCCATCTATCCTATTCTTCTGGGCTTGTTCCGAGTAGTTGGAAAACTGCATTTGTTCAGCCAATCCCAAAAAAGGCGAATCTTCTTCTCCCACAAATTACCGACCGATAGCACTAACGTCCCTTCTCTCTAAGGTCATGGAAACACAGAAATTATCAGCCTAAGAAATATCTTGAGGAACGGAAGCTTCTTAATGACCGGCAATACGGCTTTTGTAGGAATAGGTCCACTGGTGATCTCATGGTTCATCTCAACGAACAGTGGAACAGATCTTTACATCGTTTTGGAGAAAGTAAGATTATTGCACTTGATATTTCAAAGGCATTTGATAAAGTCTGCTTTATCAAATGCCTTTATTTATATTATGCGTGCTTTTGGTATCGACGAATCTCTTCTTCGTTTGATTAGAAATTTTCTTTCGAACCGTTCAATGCAAGTTTTTTTGGACGGATTCAAGTCTGAAACTCATAAAATAAACGCTGTTGTGCCCCAGGGCTCCGTTTTGTCTCCGACCCTCTTCCTCATTTTTATAAATGATCTCCTGTCTGCTACTTCTAATCCAATACATTGTTGCGCTGACGATAGAACTTTTAGCTTTTCATATTCGTTTCCAGACTAACAACCCTCCTCTTCGGATGTGGAACTGCAACGGAAAAATATGATTAGCTCATTAAATTCCGACCTTCACAGCATTGTACAATGGGGAATAAAAAATCGTGCGGAATTTAATGCTTCGAAAACGCAATTCTGCCTTGCATTGTAAAGGCGAGATAAACCCTCTTTGCCACTATCTATAAGTGGCACTCGCATAAACGAAAGGGAAAATCTTGACATCCTCGGAATGTGCATCAGCAAAAATCTTTTTGTGGAGCGATCACATACGCGATGTTGCCAAAAATGCCGCAAGATCTCTGATCTGGCTACAATCCACAAAACCTATATATACGTCCGAAACTTGAATATAACTCTCATCTCTGGGCTTGTGCTCCAGTAACTTATTTAAGCCTCTTGAACAGTAATCAAAATAGAACTTTTAAAATGATTGATGACAACGCAAGGTTTCTTGCCTCACCCTTTTTTACCGTTATTTTAACGGACTATGCCTTAGTGAAATAGCCAGTTGCATTTTTCCCCTTAAACAATTTAACCGTAATACCCGCGCTTTTAGGAATGCCCATCAGTTTACCCTTGAGCGCAACTTCGGCCGTACTATGAAGTACAGAGATTCTTTTTTTTACCCGGACGACGCGAATGTGGAACGCCTTGCCACGCTCTATCTTTCCCTGTCATTGCAATGTTCAGAAATTTAAAACCAATGTACATTGACACCTCCTATCCAACCCTTCCCTCTTTTCCTAATGCTCACACTGTGTCTTTGGCATATTAAAGGTATAAAAAACCCTTTTAGTGCTTGTTAATTAAAAAAAAAATATTAAGCTATTAATGCAACATTTAAAATTAAACCAAGGGCTTATATTATATTATATATAAAGTAATATACAGAGGTATAATAATGCAACATTGGGATTATTTATTTTTTAGAAACGCGTCTTAAGGTTACTTAGCGTTTTAAATTTGGACTTACGCAACGTAGAAAAGAACCTTAATAAAAGTGCGCAACTACGTACTTTTTGAAAGTTAGGGTGCTCGCGCTAGCTTCGTTTTTAAATTAGATATATTCTTCATTAAATTAACACCACAAGACATAATCGTTTCTAAGAATTTGGTTTTCAATAGTTATTGTTGCTATCAAAAAATAACAAACATTAATCTACCAAAAACAATCCACAATAGCCATTTGTTCTCCATGATCCTTTTTGTTTCCATTTTTAACTGTTCAACCTTCACCCACATCAGGCACATGCCAATTATTTCATATAAATCACTCTCTAAAAATATATACACATACATATAAAGGTATAGGTGCTTCCAGTGTCCGATCGAATAGACACAACATTTTAGTCCTTTTTCAGCAAAGAACAAGATCTACTCCGCCACTAAACAGCTTCCCGTAAAATCTGAAAAATATTTACAAGATAAACTCAAATAGAAAACTAAGGGATCTTTACACAAGCAACTGTTCATACGCATCAGTTTTACGAGTATTTATCCTTTAAATAAAACCGGCTTCGATTTTTCAATGGACATCAATATGAAAAAATCGTGAAGTAAAAAAAGTATCTGACCCTTGATCACGCATCACAAAAGTATTCATAGATATGTATTTCAAATACATGTGCCTATTTTCATGTGGATGACAGCCACAGTGTTAGTATTGTTTCCAGAACAGGACATTATATATACCTTGAAATAGTGTGGTGGACTGCGGAGCGAGGGCGCTAGGAAAGTGAAAATGTGTGTCCAGTCCTAAATCAAGGACAGATGTTTTTTGCGATTTGTTTCAGCACGCATCCTCTTTATGTATGTATCTAAACAAGGGAATAGCATTCCGAATTAACTGTTATATAGCGTTGCGTTTTTCGGACTCTTTACAGTAAAGTTCTAGTGAATCTTTTCTTTATCAAAACTTTTAACTTTTAAAATCCTAATTGATATTTTTAAAAATAGAGATATGAGATGCGACCCTTACTGATAGCTTCCGATTCCGTCTGCTTGCTTAAAACTTTAACAAAATATTCATACAAATGTTTTGTTCAAGATGAATAATTTAAGACAATATTTTGCTTTGTTCTCTTAATACTTGAATAGAAAAGAAATTCTTATCATTCTTTTGTTGTTTTTGTAGGTTTCGTGTTTTGTTAAAAAAGCTATCAGTTGAAAAAATTAATTAAAAATTACCAAGAGTTTTTTATATGTGATGAAATAGTTTGATTTCAAAATCTATTTTTGTTAACGAAATTTTAGCCGAAAAGTAATTTCTACTAATTTTATAAGCATTTGTTGAAATTTGTATTTTTGTATAAAAAAGAATGAAATCATTTAAAAATCAATACCTTCATTTATTCGAGATAACGAGAAATGTACACCAATTTCGGTAATATTTTTGGATGATTTTAATTTTTATGAAAAAAAACTGACTGTTGGATTTTTATACAAAATTTACTGACAATGAAATTAGTTTAAAGCCAATATCTTAAATTTTTGAAAAGATATTTAGGTCGAAAATCAATTTTTACCAACTTTTAGTTATTTTTTTTTTATACAACAACAGCACAACAGTCCTTAGGGAACCAAAGCATAGTGACTTATAACTCTCAAACATTCCTGTGTGCGAGTAATGTTGTCGGGGATGTAGGGGACCTACAGTTTTAAGCTGAATCCAAACGGCTTATTTGAAAAAGTACTTTTCATGACAAGAGTTACTCTTGGAATGTTTGTCAATTCCTCGCAATAGGCAGTATCCCCACCCTTGGCATGACAGTCTAACGCACTATCCATCACGCCATGGGTACTACAATGTTTTTTTTTGTTTTTATTTTTTGTTAACAAAACTGTCTATTCAATCTTTCTCAACATTTTACCAGATGTCAAAAAAGTTGTTCTACATTGCATACAGTTATTTTGGAGATAAAATCGTTTCTTTTTCGTAAAATATTCGAGGTGACAAATTTTTTTGTAAGTTTATTTTTTGTTTGAGTTATACAAATAAAAATAAAAATGTTCAATTCGACAAATCGGACCGATTACAATAAAAAACATGGGAAGATAAAAATTGGTTTTCGACTATAAATCTCGTTACCAAAAATAGATTTTAAAATAAAACTGTTTTATCATTTGCAAAATATTGTTGGTGATTTTAAATTTCTTAAGAATAATTCAACCAATAACTTTTTAACGAAACTAAGTTGCTAGCGTTATTCTTAATAATTGCTATTGTAAGAAAAAAACACCCATTTAATTTTTTGGAGGGTCCTTTCTTTTTGTATATCTGTAAAACAAAGCGTACATACGTACACAAGTTTCAAAGCTGCCTGTGAATCACATCACGGAGTCACTACTCACTCTTAACTAAATTCACCATGTGTTGATAAAAAGTTGGGAAAGCATACTTATTCTACAAAAAAACCGCTTCACACCTAGAAAAAAATATTTTCTTAAATCAATTAGTCAGCAAATTCAACAAATGTTATATCCTCAGTGTCTCAAATGATAATAGCTATAAGTAGTTAAAATTATGTTAGCAGGCTGTATCTATTCTCATCAAGGATCGATTTTCGGCCCAATTCCATTCTTACTGTACATTAATGAATTGACATCCACGCTTAACTACCCACTTAAATGTACGTACCCAGATGATGGCCAATTGCATTTTAGTAGTCGACTTGGTCTTATTGAAAACTGTGTCCATAATATTAATCAGGATCTTCGAAGCGTCTACATTTGGTCCCAGAATAAATAAACTTATCATCACGCGACATACCAGCTTAACATCAAAACGCCATACGCCTATGGAACTCCTTACCAAATGATATAAGGAGGCTTCTTGATGCTCACATTTTTAAAACAAGTTAAAACTCTACCAAACTGTATCAAAGAACTAAAGAAAAATGTAAATTTTACACTCTTTATCAATTATAAGTAAGCTACTCAGTTTTCCATTTCTAAATTCCGATTTCGATTTTATGTTTATTTATTTAAAATATTATACTTATTTTTTTGTAGTACCCCTGGCATGATGGTTTCTCCATTGACTATAAAGTCTTGGGCTCAAACCCAGCCTGTGTCATCTAAAGTTTTTTTTTCACGGGTTCTGCCTTTCACAAGGAATTGACAAATCTTTGGAGAGTAATTCTTTTCTCAAATTAGCCGATCCGAGTCGGCTTAACACTATAGGTCCCCTCCATCCCCGACAGGATTACTCGCAAACAGGTATGGTTGAGAGTTGTAAGTCACTAGGCCTTAGTTCTCAACGGACTAAACAAATTGTCATTCAAGTTCCATCAGTTACTTAATATGAAACTTTATCACTTTTGTATTTCCTTCAAGTTTTTTGTTTTTGTGTATGTTTTAGATATTCAGTGCAGTTTTACCTTCAGTAGCTATTTGAAAATATTTAATAGGTAAGAACATGTTTTATAAATTTAGTAGGCACAAATAATTTTAATATGCATCATAAGGCAAAGAAAAACATTTGCTTATGCTTTTCTTTCAATTTTCTCACCAAATTCTATAAATTCGAAATAATAACAAATGTAATCTTTATTCATGAATAAAGCCATTACGCAGGTGCTATCACACATCCTTTTCATTTATGAAAGATACCTACAATTGAAAAGGTACGAAAAGCAACATCCAACATATAAAAACTAAGAATCTTGAAAATTGAATTTTAAAGGGTAATTTAAATGGAAAAATGCATATGTCCTGTCACATTTCATTTTAAGCAGAAGTGCGATTCCTTTTATCCCTATTGTTGATTACTCCTTTCTATTTTCATTCAAGAGTGCGCCTTGGTATTTTTTTTTTGCATGCAATTGAAATACATATAGTTTTATTGATTGAAACTGCTGAAATTCAAACGGATGTGCATCTGTTTCGTCAAAAGGGTATGAATGTGTACAGAACATTATTGTTAAATAAATAATAATGGTGGACACTTTTTTCCAACAACTGCAACATAATATTCTCCCTCGATATAAAAAATTCACACATTTCATCCCAAAAAAAAGGGACCGTCTTTCATCTTTCTGTTTATTTGCTTAAAATATAGGGTTGCAACTTGGCAAAACATGAAACAAAAAACAAACTACAGAAAAACTAAAAGTAAAATGGAGTTTTAATGGAAATTTTTGAATATATTTTTGGCTTTTGTAAAGGACTACTCCATTTGTTCGAGAGCTCTCTTAACTCTCTCCATGTGAAAAGATTTTAATTGAATCCCACCACGACTCTAATGTGCTGCTAACGATATGGCATTATGGCTGGATAAGTTATAACTACAACTACAACAACTAGAAAGTAGAAAGTATCCCTTTTGCTTTTTGTTTCTAAGATACATTTTTTTTGCAAATGAAAGTGAGGGTGGCTTTTAAATGAGAAACTTGTACAGTGGGGTATTTACACATTAATAAATAGTTGGGATATCTATAAATCTAAAAAAATTTGAATCACATTTTACGCTACGAGCTCATGCAATTTTTTAACTGAGGCTTTCAGGTGATACGACATAAACATTGATGCAAGATGGAGAAAGAATAAACAACAGAAAACACATTACAATGACAACAGCCCAGTACATTTCAGATCGACCTCAAGCTATCTGATAATTCTTGATTTCGGGGATCGAGGGGAATCAATGCGGTTTTAATTAAGTATCTATTGATATAGATTTATAAATACCATTTTTATTTTAATATTTCTGTGGTATACAAATCTTTCCAAATTCAACTTAAAAAACAAGATTTTTCCGCAAATAATAATCTGCTTCTTAATATATATAAATTACGTGTAACGTTGTTTGTCTGTAATGAACTCCTAAACTACTTAACCAATTTTAGTCAAATTTATACAACATGTGCATGTGCAGTTTGATTCAACTTGAAAGATAGGGTAGCTTACATCTCAATTTACGCAATATTATTTAGTGCAAATTATTTGTCTATTATCTGAGAGTCACAATTATCTATTAGCTCCAAACGATTCTAATAGATGGAATCTGGCTACTTATTCTTTAGCGTAATTTGAATCTACCTCAATTATACAGCGGTACACTTTAGGTCATCAAAAAATCACCAAAAATTCTTGAAGAAATTATTTTAACTGGAAAATTTGAAGTAAAAGTGGTCCTGTTGCCAATTATTCTATTGATATCATCAGATTCTACCACACGCTTTAGAAGTTTGCAGTTTAAAATTCTATTAGCTTGTGCCATGTCGATAAATAAGTTTCATGACCAAACAATGTCCATTTGTGGTTTACTTCGGAAAATAAATATTTTTGTCATGGACAGCTAAATGTTGCAACTGCACGTGTAGCGAAAGACAAATTGACTTAAAATATTGTGCACCGATTAGAGCTAAATTAAATTGAAATTAAAAGTACTTATAATTCAAAATAATAAATATTATTGTTAGGAGATTTTAAACTTTCCATATTGTTTACAAAGAGCTTTGTAATATACTCAACGAACATCTTCGTTCGGAAATAATAATTTCGTTGTAATAAGGGGTAAGGGTATAAAATGCGGCATGAAGGTAGCCATATTTTTTACAAGTGGCATCTATGTTAAATAGCCTGGTGGCTTGTTATATAACAAAAAACGTTAGCCACAGCAACGCTTGGCCTGGTCAGGTAGTAAATTATAAAATTAAAAATTCTGACATCAAAATTTTTAACATATAGAAAAATTGATAATTTTGAAACTTTCTGAGTTTTGAGAATTATATAGTATTAATTATGTGCATAAATATCTACCTATGCAAAGGCATTACATTTTTTAATTAAAAAAAGAGCACAATAATTGCAAAACTGCCAGTTTTGATTCGCAAATAACCCCACTGTGTACTGTGTAAGAACTAACTTTCATCATGATTGTTTTTCATGTTGGAATAAATTATAATCAAACTGCGTTCGGATGGTAATTTTTTGAAATATACCTATGTTAGTACTTATTTGAACATCGTAACCATTTTAATTTACTAAGGGGTGTTTTTTTTATTTCTCGTAACTGTTCAAAGCAAAATTTAGACATTTACTTGGAATTTTCATCGAACTTTCTCTCCCTGTGTTTTAATTAAAAAAAAAAAAAATAAAAAATGAGGGTCAGTTTATCCGTCACGCACATTTAGATGCTGCAGGTTTTCGAATTCTATGATGAAAACCCGCGTAAATGCTTGGTTTTTCTATTTGAAAAATTCACTTCAGGCTTTTGAATTTGACATCATATGGCTGGCGCTTATGATTTGTTGTGTAAATGCTCAGTAATTTAAATGACGTATGGGCGTGCAACCGCAGTAAATTGTTAAATGGATACAAAAACTATAAATTCTAAGCGATTAAATGGTTTCTGACAGATCTTTCGACAACAAATTTTGAGTATACAAGTTTGGGATAATCGATCGTCATAGAATTCAATTCTTTTCAAAAATGAAAATACTATGGTTTGTCTGCACAATCTTTACTGAAAACAACACTGTATGTAATATATTTTCTTAAATTGTAGTAATTTCTTTGTTATACATTTGAATTTATAACTTTTAATTTTTTATACGATCTGTCGAGCTTATGGAAAAAAGAAAAGAGATTATCCAAAAAACTAGTTGAAGTCAAACAAAATTTGTTAATTTACTGAAAATGTCGGTAGACATTTTATTGCAATCGTTTAATCGATATCGCCGTCTTAATTAATTAATTTCAATATTTTTTTTCATTTAGGCTTGTCAACTCAATGGGTCAAAGAGATATGATAGCTTTTAAAGGTTCTAAGATAACTCAGAAAGTTAATAAGAGATTAATCAAAGATAACCAAATTAAAAATATATAGTACGTTTGAACAGTTTAAAAAATTTCAAAAATATAAATAAAAAGGAGGTTGGGATGCGACCCATACTGATAACTTCCCATCCTTTCTGTCAATTTGTCTTGCTTAAGACTTTAACAAAATATTCATAATAATATTGTTTGTTAGATAAATAACTTGAACTCGATATTTTTCTTTGTTCTCTTAATACTTGAGTAACCATTTCTTATCAGTTTGTTTTTTTTGTAGGTTTTCGTGTTTCGTTAAAAAGTTGTCAGTTGTATTTTTCTAAAAATTCACAAGATAGCATGAATTACTTTTAGTAATGTTTTGTTTTTTTATTTCTTAGAAGAAAACTGTCAATTCGATCTGTCTCAAAATTTTACCCGATGTCAAAAACGTTATTCTTCGCATAAAATCTCTTTGTAGATAAAATCATTTTTTGGTCGTAAAATATTTGGGGTGACAATTATTGTCCTTCATGATTATGATTTATGTAGTACCCGTGGCATGATGGTTAGTGCGTTGGACGGTCATGCAAGGGGTCTTGGGTTCAATCCCTGCCTGTGCCACCTGAATTTAAAAAAAAAAATTTCGCGGGTACTGCCTCTTGCGAGGAATTGACAAATCCTTCAAGAGTAACTCTTGTCATGAAAAAGTGCTTTCTCATACTAGCCGTTCGGATTCGGCCCAAAATTGTAGGTCCCTTCCATTCCTGACAACAGTACTCGCGCACAGGAATGGTTGAGAGTTGTAAGTCACTAGGCCCTGGTTCACAACGGACTGTTGCGCCACCCCATTTGATTTTTTGATTATGATTTATAAGAAAAACCTCTGGTTGATTTTTTTTAAATTTTATAAGTTTGGTATCACGTCACAGTATATGATATAAAATTAAATTCTAGTCGCGAGCGTTACTGGTTCGTGAGATAGTTTGGTTTAACCAAATTTCTATGATAAGAAAACAACCCACTCAATTTTTTTTCAGAGTACTTTAAGCACCTTTCTGCATTATTTTCTGTGTAACAACATTTATTTAAAGCCGGTGGCTCCACTGGTTCTTGAGATATGGGCGAAGATTAAAGCTTCCCAAAAGTAAGGACGTACGTTCATATGCACGCACCGACATCTCTCTTTTATTTAGACTCTAGGGACCTTGAAACGTAAAGAAATGTCGAAATTCTGAGCGATTATAATAACTTACTATAGAAAGTTAATAAATCAGCAAACAATCACATTGATAAGTATAAAATAATTAATAAAAAAGTAATTAGATATGTGATTGAAATTTGTATGTTTCAGAATTTTTAATTTATAAATTTGGTGAATTGTTGTGAACCAGGGCCTTACAACTCTCAACCATTCCTGTGTGCGAGTACTGTTGTCAGGAATGGATGGAATGTATTTTATAGAGTAGAGTGAAAAGATATGTTTGATTTTTTTAACAACAATATTAACATTATATGGTTAAAAATAGATATAAATAGAAATATCCTTACAATTTTTAAAAATTAATCTACATACTTTGGTTTTTGTCTAGTGATACAAAATGTCTTTTTTCAAACCCAAGTATGCCTTTTTCTTGAATTAACTTACATAGACTGTTTGTCCGTTAAACATCACTACATATTTTTATACAAAATAAAAAATACCAATAAATCTCATTGATCTTATCCTTAAAAAAAGCAATCCTTTGCCAACAACAACTCTACCTTATGATTGAAGTGGTGAAAAGCTTCAGTAAAGACATGCAGATGGAATTCGGCTTGGAAAAGTGTAAAATGTAAAACTTAATCCTAACGAAGAGGGTTTCCCCGTCGACCAATGAAAGATCATTGAAGATCTGCAACTCGGAAAGTCATACAAATACCTTGGATTTCTCCAACTCAAAGGCATTAACCACACCACAAGCCTTACTACCCAATTCAAAACAAGGCTCAACACCATCTCGAAATCAGAGCTATCTGGGGGAAACAAGTGAAAAGCCATAAACACCTGGGCTATTCCGTTATTAATATATTCTTCTGGGATTATAAAATGGTCATCAACCGACCGACCTTACAAACCTCGATATGATGATACGAACATATCTACTAAGCAATACATCCCCATTAATAAGGACAATCTGTCTAGCGGATCAAAATTTAACGCCTCTTAAACTAAGCTTGTCCAACTTCACACTCTCCGACAATGTTAAAAGCATCGATGAACCAATCCTTTCCTGGAAATCAAAATCACTACATGGAAGTCACCCAAATGAAATAAGCCAAGATAACATTAACCAAGAGGCATCTTACTTGTGGCTAATGCAAGGAAATCTTTTCCTGAAACCGAAGGATTTGTGATGGCCATTCAAGATAACGTTATAGCGACGAGAAACTACAGGAAATTTATTCTAAGATAAGAAGTAGAGGATAAATGCAGACGTTGTGGAGAAATCGGAGAAACAATCGAACACATTATCTCAGGATGCAGCTCCTTGGCTTCACAGGACTACATACGCAGACACAATAATGTGGCTAAGCTAATACACCAACAATTAGCAATTCACTGTTGTTTTAAGATCAACTTTGGAAATAAAGTAGCGGTACATATACAGTTAAATGCACCCACTTTTTAGAAATCAATGAATACATTCTAAATGAAGCTAAGCAATCAGCATACATCCTGTAACCGAATATCAATAGCCAACCCTCGATCAAAATATGTAACAACCTCCTTATATAAAAAAATCAACTTAAATTCACCGTAAGACCTCAAAACGACACATGACAATTTTTCATGAAAGACCCGAAATGATCCTCAACATAATAGTGGATATAACTTGAATATTTTTTGATGTATACACAAAATTCATCACCTGTTTGCAATTGTTTTTTAAACTCAAATTACAAAAACCCCATATCCATCATAGATCACAGAAACACAGATCATGTTAAACACAAATTCTTCTTCCATTGTTCTCTGACCATCCCACCTGAACCATGAAATCTAATCTGTTTATATGATCCCGAATCGGCACCAAAAAACTTCCCTCACATAAAAAAAGAATAAAACACATTTTATTGTGGGAATCAGAAGAGGCATCGATCATTCAACTGGTAATTTTTTTTGGCAACCTCAGATTAGCTATTTTTTTATTCGAATTCCTTCTAAATTCAAAATGCAAGTCATATGTGGCAAAAAACATACCCTCGTTAGCATTTTTATTGGTGTTGACGGTGAATAGAATGGTTATTCTGGGGGAAGAATGATTCGGCAATTGATATTGCACAATAAGGGCGCGATTACGCGTAATTGATTTCAAATCGAAAGTTTTTTGTATTTTCATTTTCACTTTTTAGGGGATGGTTTTTTATGTTTAAATTAAGGTAAAAAAAATGTAATGAGGGGTTCTAAAAAGATCAACAAGTATGTACAAAGGATCAAGTGGGGTTAATCATGTTACCAGGGGTTGTTGTGTGTGTTTTTTATGAGGGTCGTTTTTTTAAGTAGCTGACACCCAATAAGTTATTCATTTTTTTCTCATCCCCTCAAGGGTTGGCGTAAACATGCATGATATCTTATAGCCCTAACCTAATTGACTTGTTGCATCCTATTTTCTACACATTCTTTTTTTGTAACATGAAATGAATGCAGGATCCCTTTTTTTAATTTCTCATTAGATAAGTTGACAAGGGTTGTTGATAGGATTACGAATGTGGTAAAGAAAGATCTGTATAAATAGAAACACAATAAGGGATTGGCTGAAGTGTTGAAAGGTTTAAATTACATAACACATTTGAAGAATTTTAAACTGAGAAGGGGTGAACCCCTTTAAGATGATTTTTTTAGCCTAGATGTACGCACGTACATATATGTATAAGAACGTGCGTAACCAATCAAAGCAGTTTGTTTTTGAAGTTAAAAACGAAATGAATAATGGAATCCGTTTGGCAGCGTTAAGTGTTTTTTGTTCAAAAACAAACTGAAGTTAAGGGGCGGTAGGTGTATTTCTTTATATGTATATTATAATATGTACCTTGTCACGAGACCCTAATAAAATTGTTATTAAGTATTTGAAAGTGTTGAGTTTTGAAGTGGTTATTAGTGTTGATAAGTGATTCTATTCAAAGGGATCGGTTTATTTATAGAGTTTCCATGCTCTAAAAATTTTGGAAGGCAAGCCAAGTCACTCAAAAATATCAACACAATTTTGTATATCTGTACCATTTTGTATTATTTAAAGAAAGATAGAAAATAAAAAGGGGAGGGACACATAAAATAGTTGCTTCTTATACTGTCGTAAGTTATACTATATGAAAAGTTAAAAGGTCAGGAAAGTCCAATAATATGAGCAAAGGTTGTCAAAGCTGTCAAACATACACTTTGCTAAAATTATCGTCTGAAACATTTTTTCACACGCTCGCACGTCTCAGAGATAGACGGTATTGCAGCTCAGAGAAGCAGAGATAGCCGGCATTGTAGCCCAGAGGAGAAAGCAATGACCAATAGTTCGACCAGGTACTAAAGAATAGAGTTTAATGTTCACATCACTAAAAGGACAGAATTGTAATGGAGTACCCATTGCTAAAGTTTAACGAAGATAAGTGAACAAGTAAAAAAGTCCATATTTGGCAAGAATAGAGTGTGGAATAGTTAATAAACCTTAACCATCACTCCTAGCTGAATACTACGCATCATTGGCAAACATCACTCAGTTATATCAATATTTGTTTGAACTCATTTCCAGGTCGCATTTTCCAATATAACTCATAATAATAATAAAACAGTGATAAACGTATTTTCCATGATTATTTAACTACATACGTTTCAATCTACTTGTAACATTTACAATTTTTTTTCAAGCCGTTTGTTAACATATTAAAAAGTGCATCGGCTTTTCTGCCCTTGACTCAATATTAAGTAAGATATTTGTTCTGCTTTTATTAATTTCTTTCTTTTCTTAAATCAAAATAAGCCTTTTAAATATGTATACTTAAAAAGCGCGTTGCTGTGGCTCTGGATTAATAATTTTTTTGTCCTGAAGAACAAATTTACTGACAGAAAATTTCTGCACTATTCTTCAGGAAAAAAATTAAGTAGCTCAGAGTATATTTCGCGATATATAGAGTAATAATTTGAATCATAGCTGTCTCAGTCACTGGGATATTTGGCAGCCAAAAATGTTGATGTTGACGAAATTAACTTCCAGATACAACAGTTGCTACCAGGCGATCTAATGTCTTTTAAATCAATCGATACTATTGTTAATGAAAATAAAAGTATACATTTTCCGATTGAATTTTGAAATTCATTAGATATACCTGGAATGCCACCACCGCACCACTTCGATTTAAGATTGGTGCAACTATTATATTCCTGCGTAATTTGAATCTACTTTAAATATTTAACGGTTCGCATTTGGTCAAAAAAAAACATCAGAAATATTCTTGAAGCAATAATTTTAACTAAAAAGTTTAAAGGAAAGGGGCGATGTTGCCACGTACTCCAACGATATCGTCAAATTCTACCATACCCTTCAGAAGGTTACAGTTTTCAATTCGTGTATTTTTGCCATGTCTATAAATAAGTCTCAAGGCCAAACAATGTTCATTTGTGGTTAAGATTTGTAAAATCCATGTTTTTCTCATGGACAGCTAAATGTTCCAAGTTCACGAGTAGGAAAACCGACGAACGTTTTTGTTTTAGCGAAAGACAAATTTACCAAAAATATTGTGCAACGATTAGTGCTAAATTAAATCGAAATTAAAAGTATTTATAATTCAAAATAGTAAATATTATTGTTAGGAGATCTTAAACTTTTCAGGTTCTTTACTAAGAGCCTTATTGTAATATACTCAATTTTAAATTGAATCCTTTTGTATTGATTTTTTGTTTTAAATCAACTGTTTGAAAATTTTGATCAATTGTGTTCAAAGTCCTTCCCCCTTAAATCCCAAACCAGTACATTTTAATACTAGTTTTAACGTTTCCGTCTTCGTTAGTAAATAATAATTTAATTATAATAAGTATAAAATTAGAAATGATGGTCGATCTATGAAAAAAAGTATGGTGGTGCTCATGTCTGATGTTCTCCTATAGCGTTCCTTTCAAATAGTTTATAACAACGTTACATTCCCTATAGCCATATTATTAGACGCCCTGCAGAATTTTCATAATTATTAGATTATACGCAATATTTTTAACGTTCAAGAATTCAGGTATGCTTAAATTTTTTATTCAAGATGAAGCTCCATACCACACACCCCGGTCCATAAAAACTTACTTGATGGACGAAAACATCCCTCTGTTAAACTGGCCGAGAAACAGCCCTGATATGAACCCAATTGAAAACATGTGAGAGCTGATGAAGAGGGAAGTAGATATAGATGCGTTCACTTATTGGAGGAGTAATTCACTTGTGGAATCACCACCCATAAATGCAGGAAATAGTAAAATCACGCATTGACAGAGGCTCAACAAAATATGAACAAAATTACAAAAATAACAAGAAAAAAACTAAAAATATTAATTTAAAAAAAAATTCTTTAAATCTGTTTGCTTTATTTCTAGGAAGAAGTTTATATTCTGCATACAAAATAATTTAAATGCACTACAATATTCAAAAACCTGATTAAAATTGTTGGAAAATAAGATTTTGCATAAAATCTAAAGCGCGTCTAATAATACGGCCAGGGAATGTATATGACAAAAATCGTAAGCCGCAGCAACGCGTGAAAGGGTCAGCTGGTGTATTATAAATTGTAGGATTATAGTTTTTGAGAATGGTATAATTTATAAAATTATAAAATTGCCCTTCCCGCCTTAAAAATAGAAAATAGACTACCCCTCCCACAGAAAAAAATGCTTTTATTAAGCCCATCTACCAAAAACTGATATTATATTTTGGCTCCTACAGCAAAAAATGCTTTTATTGAGCCCGTCTACCAAAAACTGATCGTATATCTTGGCTCCTACAGCAAATAATGGTTTTATTGAGCCCATCTACCAAAAACTGATATCATATCTTGGCTCCAAAGTGATCTTACTATCCCCCTTACGATCTATGACGGTTTTCGTTTTATATATAACATAACTGCAGAGGAAAAAATATGGCAAAGTAGGCATAAAGATTTTCAATACTCTCTTTCCTTAAACAGTTTCTACAACAGCAAAATTATTACGCCACCAGCACTAGTCATAAATTTATAATTAGTACGCGGAAAAGAACATACAAATTATAATTTTCTAACAAACACCCGGCCTCTAAAATACAAAAAATAAAGGCTTCCTTATTGTCAGACGTCGCGTCAGTTCGAAATTTTTGAAACAAACAAAATGTCACCCCAACGAGACAAGCTCGAGCCATTTGACATATTTTCTAACAAAATACCAAAAAAAATTGACCCAACTGCTCCGAAGGGCATAGAACACATCATCACATCCTATTTTTGGGTCACCAAAGTCCTTATGGTAATTTGATTCAATTTCAAGGAGCCGTTGCGTTTTCCTACTCGTACATGCATCTTGAAATCATGTTAAGTGTGCTGCAGTGCATATTTCATAAATTCCAAAATTTTCATCTTAGGTAGCTCTTTGTGTATATGTACAAGGATGTAGATTTTAAACAAAAAATGAACCCAAATGATTTCTTAAGGATCGATGCAAGGAATAAGATTATATGCCTATAGAAAAAGGTCATACATGGTAACCCTAGATCAACACATTAAATAAACGGGAGATCACATCTAAGAATTTTTGTTTAGGGGTTAAGGCGTTCCTAGGTTCAAGTATTTTTTTTAAATTCAATCTTAAGTGGTCCTTTAAGATTATATGAAGTTGCATACCAAGGAAAAGCGTGTGCCGCACGCTTTCTATTCATTGATTATCTTCATGGCATTAAGGAAAGTATTTTATCTTTAAATGATCGCGGTTTTCCGTTACCTCAGATTGTTAGATTCAAATTAATGAGATGAAATAAATTGTTCTTGCACATGTAAGCATATACATACATATATGTAATGAAAACAATACATACTGCTTAAGGTTACTGTGTTGGACTAATCATGTCAGAGTTCATGGGTTCAATCCCTGCCTAGCCTATGCCTTCTAAAGTTCTTTTTACGGGTACTGCTTTTTGCGAGGAATTGAAAAAAGGCTCCAAGAGTAATTTTTTTTAGGAAAAGTGTTTTCTCAAATTAGCCGTTCGGATTCGGCTTTAAACTGTTGGTCCTCTCCATCACTAACAACATTACTTGCACACAGGAATGGTTGAGAGTTGTGAGTCACTAAACCCTAGTTTTCAACTGTTGCGCAACCTAACATATTTATTTTGACTTCCAATAGGAAGTTATTGTAATCGGTTCGATTTGTCGAGTTGAAAATTTGTATATTTCTTGACGTTTCAAAATGCTTAGAGTATGAAGAAAAGATTTTAAGCGAGATTCTGTGGGGGCGTATGTAAATACATACGTACTTTCGTACGTCCGTATGTCCGTACATTCGAAAAGCTTTTTTAGTCGTCCATATCTCAAGAATCAGTAAGGATATGGAAATTTTGTTCAACAGACAATAACAAAAATTGTCTGGGTGGTTAACCCAAAATATATAAAAAACATTACTAAGAGTTCGCAAAAAGGTATTCTCGACTCAAATACCTTTTCAAATATTAAAAGTTTTATAATCAAACTAATTTCACCTTTTAGAAAGTATTGTGTTCGACATTCAGTCAATTTTGTATAAAAATTCAACAGTCATACAAATTAAAATCTACCAAAACTTGGCACAAAATTTGGCACAAAATAATATTCGACTCTTGATATATCATGAATAAATGAAGGTATACTCTTGTTAAAAAGTTAATATAAATTAATTACTTATATTTTCTAAGACTTAAACGAAGAACAAACATCAAAAAGTGCAAAGCATAATAGTGATACATGCATTCCATACTCTTACGTACCAACTTTGATGAAGAAAGAATAATTTTATATTGAAACTAGTCTTGACGTTAAACTAGCGTTAAAAGAACATCTGTCTTCCACTGAAACTAGCACCTTACTTCGACCACGCGTCTTTTCGTCCTGTTTAGAGTTGCCATCAAAGTTTTACATACATAGATCACTCAAATTTGAGACCTATTCCGCCTTCGACTACCTCTTACGACATTTTAAGTGCGAGTTCCTCATTTGCATCATTGTGTGTTAATTTGATGTCTGAACAAATATTTAGAACGATATTTTAATTGCAGATGTTATGTTCATAACATAAGTCACATGGGTCGCTCTTATACTTATTTGGAGGTCCTTGTTGTCATCTGTGCGTATGGATATGTGAACAACCGAAATAGAAATCTTTTTCCGACTACAAGGTGTCCATCATGGAATATTTATGAGGTATTTTTAAGAATGAAAATTAAGAAAATAACTATGTCCCCATTCTATTATTAGTATATTACATACACAAGCGTCCATAAACAACTAAAAACATATCTACTGCATGTATATGTTGATAGCAAGGACCAAAATCAATAGTAAAAGTGGACATCTTTTGATCAATTATATAGGTATAAGATTTCACAAAAAAAGTAAGGAAACAAAAGCATTTCATTATCGTGTTTGCAAAAAGGATGAACGAGTTCAGTTTTTTAAGGTTTTAAGTCAGGTAAAAACTAAGTGTATGATCTGTATTCTTTATTGTTCTCAGGATCAGATGTATTGATTGAAGTAAAATGTGTCTTCAGTTGGAAAATAATAGACCCAAAGTGTCCATGCGACACCTTTATGGACAAATCCGAATTTTATGTGCGTAAGCTAGGTATTCTTAATAAAACACATACATACGTCTCCTGGCAAAGGTACTATAGAACATACAAGATCTTAAGGGGACTTAGGGGTCAACTTACTAACCAGAGGGCAGTACTTTTCATCTGTTCCTTCTTCCTTTTCTTCTTCTTCTTCTTTTACCGATTTATTTTTCTCGAGCAATCAAATGAACATAAATGTATCTTTGGAGGATCAAAAAGGAAGGAAGGACATCAGCACACTTCTTCTTAAGAGTAATCTCTAACTGAATTAGACTCCTGAGATGACAGAGGAAAGGCAAAGGGCATTTCAGACTTGCAGCCGTTTGACCTTTTTTGGTGCACCATAGTATGGATATTGCCTTACTGTTGTAGTTTTATATCTTAAAGATTTAAATGTCGTTTCTTGGTGCCTTATTGATTTTCCTCTATATACGAGCTATGAATGAAAAATGTGAATAATGTTCTTGTGGGTCAAATAAGGGTGTAGGTTACACAATGGATTCTAATGGAGACGACTGGGACGATCTTTCGATCCTTCGATCATTTAAGATTAATGTCCCTCAGAGTCATGCTCTTTACAATTACATTTACAAAAAAAAACTCTACAGAGCCTATAGCGCGCAAAACACTCATGATGGTGGTGTTCTCGGAGCAGATGATCGTCGTTTGCTTTATGGTCAAGATGTTCCTTTGAACAGCATCATACTATTGTTTGATTACACACTGAGGTTCCTTATAGACCGTTTATTGCGGGTGATTTTCGATTTTTATTCCTCTCAAAGGACATACATCCATACACATTCATAGTGTATATTGAGTTCAAGAGTTATTGAGCATTCATACAAATTAGCGCAGTTCATTGTAACGGTCTAACTCATTGAAGTTCATATGCAACCATGTTGATACAAAAATTGAGAATCACTTTATTTATCATTTCAGTCTCTTGACCCACACATTTCTTCAAACTGCTTTCATAATGATATATTTTCATATAATACGTTTGTTTTGTATTAGCCATGAAATAGACCGTTTATATAAAAGAGCTTTATTTGAGAAACAGTCAAAGCATTGACTATAATTTTAATTCAATCAATTTTGATACGTATAGCTATTGTTGGAAGGCCATAGTTCAGGTTTGCGAGATGTGGAAAATATGTATTTCTTAATTGTTTGTGGAACTGACATAATAGAATGAAGATTCTAGAAAGATTAGGAGGTGTTAGATTTGAATGTTCGAATGTAGGCCCTTGGCCGATATTATAGGAAGCATGGAAAAGGCTAGTACTAAAGTTTCATGTTTGTTTGTGTTAATTAGACATAAAATGCATGACTGAATCGCACGAACTTGCTCCTGTATCCAAAGAGTATGTATAAAATAGTATCTTTTATTTCAGATTGTTTGAAGTTTGTTTTCAAAAATTGTAGTGCCGTTTGTTTCTAAAAAAACCTTAATTTTTCAGAAATGTTTTTTGAAAAAAAAATAAAATTAAAAATTTTGGTTTATGAATATTTTTGGTATGCAGTTGTTTAGAATATATTAATATACAATTTGTATTTCATTTTCGTAAAAAAATGTGGACCCGTTTGGGAGACAACAAATTTTGAAAGAAAACAAATTATCTTTTTTTTAAAAATCAAAAACTAGTGCATACAGAAATGAAATCGGTTCATGAGTTTTTTAGAAAATTAAAAACTATGCGGGGTATATTCTTCTTAAGCAATACAAAAATATACTTTTTCTATTAAAAGAAGCCAAGTTGTGAAAACAAAATTAAGATTAAAATAAAAAATTTAATAAAAATCTATTGGTTCGTTTTTGAGAAAATTGGAATTTTCGATTGGCCTGCTATTTTTGGTCTTATAAAAAATGCCTAACGCTAATCTGCTTAAGACATTTACTTCCACGTTTGAAGTTTGAAGAAGAAGGTTAGGGCTGTAGGGTCGAGGACAGACCGGCAGATGGACGGAATCGGGAGACCCACTTCTTTACCATCGTAATGTTGTGTTTGATTAAAATCTTGAGTTCATAATTTTGTACGGATGCAGAACATAGCCATACTGTTCCTTTATGACACAAGTAAAAATGAAAAAGCGTTATCAAAGTATTTTCGTTAACAAAAGTCGGTTTTACTTAAAAATACTTGCGTCAAGGAAAAAGGAAGTCGATTTCAATGAGCAAATTATTTGTATTTTATCAAACATGCTCAGGGGAATATTGGATGAAATACCAATGCCTCGACCAATTTTTATATTTAAGAAATACGGCCATGTATAATAAATGTAAACCAAAACCAAGTACAAAATCTTACTTCGAACGGCACCGAATGTACAATGACCAAACTAAAAAAAATAATCACACTACACGACAATGTCCTTACCAGGGCCCTGTTTTGGCAGAATCACATAGGATCAGGCCCTCGAAATGTTAAACAGGTTCTTATAGTTTTTTGTTTGAATATGAAATTTAATTTTCTATGCGATTAATAAACAGCAATGTTTCTTTTTGTGAACCTTTAAGAAATGGTAAAGAGTCTCATGTGGATATAATTACATACTTTTACCTAGTTAGAAAGCCCTGATAATCAAAGAATTTAAATTATGAAGTTGACTCTTTTTAAACAGAAATAAAACAATAAAATAAATGTTTGATGGTATCGAATTGCTTTTCAAGATATAATCATTGTATTAAAACATAAGTAAGATTTTGCATCTTAAACAAATTTTATAAATATTATATAAAATTGTGTTCCCAAGTAAGTTTTAAATATTAATGTTATCAAACAATTTAACTTTTTGGTCGGATGGTTGTAATTTGGACAGGTTTTTGTAGATTTTACCATATCAGATTTCGTTAAAATAATTTATACAAATATGTATGAATTTTTATACATATACAATCTCTGAATTTATAGTAAAACTTCATAGATTTTACTATAACCGTAAAACAAATTATCTGAGAGAATTGTTTGTCGTGAATATGTGATTTTCAAATTAGCCATTCACATCAAGTAATCTATTTAACTTATGCACATACAATATTCGAATTTGTAATATCTTACAGATGTTTTTGTGACATTTTATTTCCTTATTTAAATATCAATTAATTTGAGTTTTGTAAACCATTAATTCAAGCTGAAATCTAAGTATACCCAACACAGTTTTTTAACTTCCCGTATAGAAATTTATTTTAAATTTTCTCTACCCGATTATCACTCATATAAATTGGTTTCTTTACTGTTTCGTGATAAAAGGTGATTCCATGTCCGGACATATTTTTTGAAAAATTTATTATTGATTGATAGATAGGTAAATCTTTATTCATTAAAAACGATACATAATAATTTACAATAGAACAAAAACTTACAAGCATGGCATTAAAGCCGTCTACCGAATATTATCAAGATATTTACAATGAGAAAAAGGAGTACCTATACAATTATGGAATATTAAATAAAGAACATATAAATAATATAACAAACATGTGATCAACTTTTTAAATGTTGTTTTGTTAAAGTGGCAAAGTAATTTAAAGAATAAAAAAATAGTAAATAATAAATATGTGTTACAATGGAAAAAGAAAACAATTAACAATTAGGTACTTTCAATGATTGATCAAAATATTTAAGTTTCATTTTTTTTTTAAACTAAAAAACCCAAGATGGCGAAGAATTGGAAAGGTTTCAGAAAATATGGACTTTTAGTTTAGTTAAAACGGAAAAAGGCGAACTCTAAGAGATTCAAGTTATAGAATATTGGACCTTTTAGTTTAGCTAAAACAAAACTTTTTTCTTTTTTTATTTAAGTAGATACTTCAAAACAGACTCGAATTAGAATTTCACACTTCTACACTATCTACACTTCTACATCTACACTAATATTATAAGGAGGAAAGATTTGTATTTTTGTGTGTAACGAATAAACTCAAAAAGTACTGGACCGATTTTAATAGTTCTTTTTTCATTAGAAAGCTAAATTTTCACTGAGTAACATAGGTTATATTTACCCGGCTTCGCATGGATAAACCTAAATAGGTACAACTCTAATATCCTACACAGTGCGTCAGATGTACTTATGTATGTACCAGCCGTTGAAATAATGTTTTTCCAGGTACAAACTTTTTCCATAGTTGGTATAGATTTAAGGAAAGAGTGCTTTTCGCACGCGCAATCGTATGTGGCACTCCTGAAAACCAATACGTTTTTTTGCCACCTACAAATACCACAGCTAAAGTAGCGTACAGGAAGGCTTTAAGATAAGCATACATTTTTTTTCTTATTTAGTGATTCATGATCGTTTTAATTAGCATGCTTATAACTTAAATATCTGTACCCATTTATTTCTACCCGTGCGAAGCCGGGACGGGCCGCTAGTATATCATATGGATATTGAATACACGGGCAATATACACTTAAGCAAGGAGAACCTTAGAGGAAATCGATCAACATCAGTTTTACACCCAAAAAAAATGTTTTGACTTTCAATTATCAATTAGACTCTTCTTATTTGACTAAACTCTCTACTTTTTCTGACCTAAGTATTATTCTTGAATCAAAATTAACTTTTACTAATCATTATAGCTATATTATTAAAAAAGAAAATAAGACACTCGGATTTATACAACGGTTTTCACATGATTTTCGCGACCCTTATATTCTTAAAATTCTTTACATATCATTTGTAAGACCAATATTGGAATATGGCTGCATAATATGGGTCCCCTTTTATTCTGTTCATATAAACAAAATATAAGGATTACAAAGAAGATTCATGCGCTTCTGCCTCCGTTTCTTCCCATGGTCCAATAGGCTCGAACTTCCGCCCTACACTCATAGACTCACGCTCATAAGTCTTCCATCGCTTTCTAAACACAGAGAGCTTTATTATAAAATTAATCAATGGGTCACTCATATCACCACCAATTTTGGAACAATTAAACTTTATTTATAGCCGTTCAAGTATTAGAAGACAAGTTTTTTTACTTCCTATATCAAGCAGATCGAACTATGGTAAAAAACAGTCCCCTTAACCAATTGATTTTAGTTTACAACAAGTATTACTTTTTAGTATATTCCGCAAGCGATGATTTTAAAAATAAAACATTTAAAGTAAATTGTGTCAATACTTAAGTTTAGCTTTTTTTGCAAATTGCTTAGAGCATTGCAAATCTATTAATCTAAGCACAAATGTAATATTAATCTTAAGTTTAACGAATTCAATAAATAAATCAAGCAGACCCGTACGACTTTAATGGAAAACTTATTCAACATATCGATGTAAAAATTCGATGTCTTACCATACTTTTTTATTATCACTTAAAAGCTGACGCAATTAATCTAGTTTTATAAAGTGTGTTCCATTTATAATGCACAATTGTCATTGTGAGACACACCTCCCGTCAAATTTCTTCCCAAATTTATTTGACATATCTTTGTGCCAGTCTTTGACAAATTCAAAACAAAATATTATGAATAATTAATAAAGCATTTCCAAGCCGAAAAAGCAGAAGGATTGTTTTGTAAATATTGCATTTGTTTCGCAATTGAAAACTAAAATCAAAACACTAAAAGATCCATGGTATTTAAGTGAATTTAAGATAAATGAGAGATACTGGATAGGTTCAGACGACATAAGGAACTTGAAAGTTAGCCAAGTTTCTAGTATCTGATTGGCCAGCTGCCAAAAAATTACCATCCAATTAAGGCAGCTTTAATGGAAAGTTGACTGGAAAGTAAGTCAAGAAAATCTCTCTAACTATTAAGCCAAGTGTCAAAATGACAGTTGACCATGTTTTTTTCATTCAACCGAAAGCTGAACTTTATTAATCTATGACTTATTTATTTTCTGCACAACTTTATTTAGTGCTTTCTGTTAAAAGGTTCCTTGTCAGTTTGGAAAAGAAATAACTAGTACTTCTTTACAATTCAAAATACAAATTGTGATGGACTCGTAGCTTGCCTGATTAATGTTTTGTAGAATGTAGGTGTAGAATGAAGTTATTGGTAATTTTTGAACGATCAGCTGAAGGTGGAGGTTAGTGAAGTAAAGTTCTGAGTTTGAAGTTTATGACACTTGAAAAACAAACTAATTGCCTTGGCCTAAATTTTCGTTCAAAGAACGCAGTTGACTGCAAATATATACCACTAATATATTATTGAAATAGCTGGGAAAGTATACAGATTTCAGGTTATAAAATATAAAGTTCAAAAATAGTCGAGCTACACTTCAAAGGTAAAATCGACCACTGCATGAAACATACCAACCATACCAACATTTAATAATTCAACTATATGTTAAATTGGCATAATACTTAAAAGCAAATAATGTCATAGCGACGTCTTAGTTTATGTTGTTTAATTAATGTAACACCAACAAAGCGATTCCAATTAATTATGTTGATAATATGCTTACAGATAACTTCCCACCCCGCCTTGCCATAAAACCTTAACAAAATATTCATAACAATATTTCATGTGAGAGTAGTACCCGTGGCATGATGGTTAGTGCGTTGTACTGTCACCGTCCGTATGGGACCATTAAGTTAGTTGTAAGTTATGGATAATTAGGCTAGTTTTATGAATTTTTGTCTAGCTTTAAGATAGGTTTAAGATTGAATAAATAAAATGAATTTGAAAAAAAAAAAAAAAAAAGTGCGTTGTACTGTCAAGCCAGAGGTCTTGGGTTCGATCCCTACATATGCCATCTTAAGTCTTTTCACGGGCACTGCCTCTTGAGAGGAATTGACAAATTCTCCAAGAGTAACTCTTGTCATGAAAAAGTGCTTTCTTAAAATTAGTTGTTCGGATTCGGCACATAAACTGTAGGTCCCCTCCATTCCTGACAACATTACTCGCACACAGGCATGGTTAAGAGTTGTAAGTGACTAGTTCCCAACGGACTGTTGCGTCACCCAATTTATTTATTTATTTCATGTGAGATAAATATTTATTATTTTTTTTGTTGTTTTTTTGTAGGTTTTCGTGTTAATTTTTTTTTTAACGTTGTCAGTTGAATTTTTCTATAAGATTAACTTAAAAATTTCCAACAATATTTTTCATATTAATGAAATAGTTTGATTTCAAAATCTACTTTTGTTAAAGAGATCTGTAGGCGATAACCAATTTTTAAGAATTTTAGTAGAAAAGGAGAATTTGTATTTCATATTTAAACAAATACATATTGAGTTTTCTAAGAATAATATCTTACGTTACCGACAAGGTTTAGAACAGAATGAAATTATTTTGGAGTCAATACCTTCAGTTAAAAGATATCAAGAATCGAACATCAATTTTTACCAATTTTGCGTACTATTGTTTGTGGATTTTAATTTTTATGAAAAAATTGAGTGTTTGATTTTTATAAAAAATTTAATCTATGCCGAAAACAATATTTTCTATAAGATACAATTATTTTTAAGGCAATATCTCTAATTTTTAAAAAGATATTTAAATAGAAAATTAATTTGTATGTTTTAATTTTTTGTAAAAAAAACTGTCAATACGATTTAAAAATTTGACCATACGTTAAAAACGTTATTTTGCTTTGCATACAATTATTTTGGAGATAAAATCAATTTTTGTTCGTAAAGTATTCAAAGTGACATTTATTTTTTTTATTCATTTTTTTGTACTTAAAAAAAATGGGCAATTGATTTGTTTTTCAAAATTATATCAGTTGGGTATTATGTCGCAATATATTATAAAATATTAAATGCAATTACTCTTGGAGGATTTTTCAATTCCTCGCAAGAGGCAGTACGCCTGAAAAAAACTTTTTAGATGGAACAGGCAGGGATTGAACTCAAGAGCTCTGCACGGAGAGAATTGAAAAATCACTAATTGCAAAATTTTAGGTTGCAATTTACGAAAACCCTTTTTTTAGTAAATCAAGACGATTTTATTATAAAATGAATGAGAAAGTTGTAATTCAGCATTCAAATCTTCGTAAAATACAAAATTTTATAATTTGGTAATTATTATCAAAAGTTATAATTCGAGCTTGTTGAAATCAAAGTAAATTGCAACTTTTGAGTCGCAATCTACTACTTTAGAGGAATAATTTAATTTGACTACTCATTAATCTTGTTTTGCGAAATGTATGCGGTGATTTAAGCATTCTCAATTCTCAAATCAATAAAATATAATCACAATATAAATATTGAAGCTGCAATATTGTAATTTACGAAATACCTATTTGCTGATTTAAGAAAAAATCTAAACAGTATATTACAATTCTTTTAGTCTTAATCTAGTCTTTTCAGGGTAATAATTTAAAAATATTTATATGGTGATTTGCATGCACTCAATCCAATTTTTTATTATGTTTTTTTTTGTTACTTCGCTTACTATCTACAATACAAATACAATACGCCCAAAGTGCTATGCGTATTTATGCATTTACATTACATAGCTACATAGATTTTTGATTCTCTCGATGGAAGAATTGCAGAATATTTCTCAATACCAATATTTGCTTTGTCTATTTGATGATATTTTATATTATATAAATATCATGGGCTCTTGCTGAGTTTGACAAGGTGGGACAAGGGGGGACGGGGGTCTATGGTAACGTGACTTTCGCCATTCATTAAAACATTTTTTATTAGTATTTCTTTTGACTATTTTTTTATTTTGCTGCTGCAGCTGGCAGTTACCCGTTGATATTTATTTTCCTTCGATGACGTCGTTCTCGGTCGCAAGTACCGCTTATCACGACACTATGAAAAAGGGTGTGGCCTGCGCACGTGTATGTTGATGGTCTGATTTCGATTCGATCGTCAACGTCGTAGATGATGAGGATGCGCAACGTTAATGTGGTTGTTGTTGCGCTCGTGCCCAAAAATCTGCTGGACGAAGAATAATTTCTTGTTAGCGCCGCCGTTGCTCTGCACATATGGTTGATGTGCAATAGAATTTTCACTTAGTGATGATGTTTTTGGGTGTCCCGCTCCCGAATTGCATTGTAGTGTATATACACACATATAATCTTAGCATTTTCAGCTATGTATGTGGCTGGCTTTGCACTGGGCTTCTGAGTTGAAATTCCTGAAATTCCATATCATTCGATTCATTCGTAAACAGTCGCGCGTGCGTTAATATATTGTTTTTGTCAAGTGGTGTTAAAATAAAAATTTCAACATTTTAATTTTAATTGTTCATTTAACTATTTTTGATATCCGGCCTTGCATAGGTAAGTAAAATAAAGTGACAAGTAATTAATGTTTATTAGTATTTTTTTGATGTTTCATTCAAGACAGCGCTTAAAAAAAATATAATAACTTTATTCAACCACAAAGCCTTTCACAAAATTAGCAAAAGTATTTAATAATTTTCCCTTTTGTTACAAATACCTAGTAATTGAAAACCATTGTGCGTCTTTCGAATTTATCAAAACGTTATAAAGTTTTGAACTTAAATTTTATTTCTTTTTTAGGAAATTTTTAAAAAAAATTTTAAAATGACGTCAAATGCTGGGTCAAGTGACCAGCCAGATATAAATGAACTGGCAACTGACAATTTTAACCAAAACACAAAAAATGTGTATGATTTACTCAGTCTCTGGGGACTTGATACCTTATATAATCACTTTCTTTGTAAGTAAATAATTGAAAACAACGTTCCACCTACATATGTATGTATATACTATACATATATATAAGTATTTGTTTTTATAAAAGAAAATCAGGCTATGTCGTTTTTCTTGGGTTTTTTCATCATTTCGAATTTGATGTCGACTTCAATATCTTGGTTGGAAAACAATTTTATTTGGTTATTCACCACAAAGGACAAACTGAGAAATGATAAGAATTAATTTAAAATTTCTCCTTACGTTTTAGAATAATTTAATATTAATATCCCCGAGAAAACAGACATAGAAACCTACAAAAATAAACATAAAGCTAATGTTGCTTTAAATAGTCATGCATATCAAAAGTGGCATAAGTAAATATTTTCTTTTATAACTGTTCATGGTCCAACGGTCACCCAAATCAATATTACTGACCTAGGTATAATCCAATCTTATTAGTAAAATCGAACAATTTTTGGATTTTTTTTTTTTTCAGCTTTTAATATCACAGATTTGGAATCCTTGAGGTTACTGAATGAAAGTGATTTGATAACACTATTTCCAACAGATGTGGGCAACCGGGCCAAATTGCGTTCTAAAATAGAAGATTGGCGAAACAGTGTAAATATGTAATATAATAAAACCGTAATGTAAATAATAAAACTATCATGTAAATAATAAAACTTGGAGTAAAAAAAATAATAAAAATAGTATAATATATTTTAATTTTAAGTTTCTAAATTTGTATTTTTAGAAATAAGTTAAAAACAATAAAAAATAAAGAATTCTTTCAAATGTGTCGTTCTTT
Source organism: Eupeodes corollae (assembly GCF_945859685.1). Lineage (NCBI taxonomy): Eukaryota > Metazoa > Arthropoda > Insecta > Diptera > Syrphidae > Eupeodes > Eupeodes corollae. The sequence goes on along the minus strand of NC_079147.1, from coordinate 168,914,274 downwards.
TATATATTATTGATTTTTTAAATTATTATTCTCTAGTACAAACAAAATACAATGGTACGGAAATGAAAAATAAGTAAAGGTGTGGATTTTCTTATTGCATTACTACTGACAGAAATTATTTTCAGTTTCCTTCATAAAGATAAAGATAAGAGTTTTCGTTCACAACTAAGAAGAGTAAAACCACTCAATTTTTTAACTACCATTAAACTTCAAAAGATAAGACTACACTCTTGAATTCAAAAATAAATATGATATATTTGTGAATTAAGAACGATTGTTTTTAAATTAATAAGAAATATTCTTAAATTGCGACGAAAATGCTAAAAAAATAAGCAAATTGATATTCAAAAGTTGCAATTACGAATATATTCATTGCAATTTGTAACAAAAACTTATAATTCGGCGCGCGATCAACTAAAAAAATATCCCTGAGAATACGAAAACCAATAAGTTTATGTTGTAAATCATAATGAAGATTGTTGATTTTGCAAAAAATTGTTCTTGAATCTCTACATGATTCCTTGAAAATAGAAAGTAAATTAATCTTTAAAAGTTACAAATTGCTGCAGAAACTGTTTAAAATTACGACTCAAAAGTTGCAATTTAAAGATAAATAAGTATCAAAACTGTGACTGTCATTTGCAAACTGCAGAATAACCTGTTTCAAATTACGACTCAAAAGTTGCAATTTAAAGATAACTAAGTATCAAAACTGTGACTGTCATTTTCAAACTGCAGAATAACCTGTTTCAAATTACAACTCAAAAGTTGCAATTTAAAAAAAAAGAAGTAGCAAAACATTAGATGTCATTTGCAAACTAATGTATATTTTCGCAGTCTAAGAAAACAAGGGTTGAAATTTGCCACTTGTGTGTGTAGGTATTTAAAAAAACGAATCATAATCTACAAGAAAACAATTTCAATCCACAAACTCCTGCTTAAATTCACGATTAAAATTAACATTAAATTGATACAAATTAATATCAAATTGCAATTCGCTGTTTGAAATATTTGTTTTCCTCGGTCGAATTATTGCTACTCAAATGTAGTGAAATATGATTTTTGAGTGTCAATCTGCCCTATTATGGTTATCAAATATCAACACGATATTTGATAAAAGTTGATAATTATCAACAAAATTAATGAATCGGTATTATAGTGATCAATTATCAATATTTTTGATAAATAGTGAATTAAAAGATCTATTGTGAATAGATTTATTGATAAACTCGGTATTACGGCTATCAAACATATTGATACTCATCAAATATTCTATCAGCTACAAAATCTTCGTTGACAAATGTATCAAATATTCGTAAATGGTAAAGAATTGTAATTTAAATGCGATTTATAAGTTTTTTTTTATAGTTTTTATTGAATATACAAATTGAAGAATGAAATGCATTCACCAGAATTGTTGTTTGAAGGCATAAACTGAGGAACGAAGGTTTATCGTGCAAGCTAAAAAAACATTATTACGAGATGCTTCAAACCCACTGGACAAATTATAATTTCATGAATTAAAATAAGCAAATTAAACTTGGTAGGTATTACGGCTGTCAAATCCTCAGGATTTTCCTCCATTACTTCCACAAGCCTTTCTATTTGTTTTCTGTTGCTAACTATTCTACTCCTAAATAAACAAAATATTAAGAAAAAAGAGAAATTTATTTAATGAAAACAACTTACATCATTCCGCCGATATTATTTATAGACCAAAACACAAGCACTTAACACAAATGACAAACGTCAAACACCAAACAAAACCTATTCGCAATCGTATATTGATTAGTATTCACAATGGATAAAAAATCATCATTTGATACTCATAATACCAAATTATCAATAAATTGATACAAGTTATCAGTTATCAAATAATTGATAGTTGATAGCCATAATAGGGCTGAATATCTTCATTTTGCTCATTTTATGAAATTGCAAACAAAAAGTAGCAATTTACTTATTTCGAAGCCAAGGTCCAAAACTGGATTCATTTTTCGTGATTTGTAGCTTATTTTTCTTGATCTGATCTAAGAATTCTTTCCGTGTGGTATGACAATCTTACACACTAACTAACGCCATGGGTACTTAAATTACTATATTATAAAACCACCCACTCAATTTTCTTGAGAGTCCTTGCTACATTTTTCTGCATTATTACCTTTGTAACAAAATTATTTGAAATCGATATCTCTACTAGTTCTTGAGACATGGACGACGAAAAAAGCTTCTAGAACTTACGAACGCACGAACGTACGTACACTTGCACGCACAGACATACTGTCGACATAACGTCAAGAAATGTCAACATTTTCAATTCGACAAGTCGGACCAATTATAATAACTTCCTATGGAAAGTAAAAAATACTTCGCAACTTTTGAACTTGATAATGGTAATTACAGTTGTTTTGAAAAGCGGTGCAAACTCGTCTTTTTCCAGTTCCAGTTTTATTCAAGTTTTTGTATTCTACAAAGAACCGTTAATTCAAAATTATGACTGAATTATGTCTTCTGCAGTATAAATATCTATACAAACTAAAATTGTAAATCAAAAGGATTTTATTAACGTTTTGTAACCGTTAACAAATATTCAAATACCTTTGTCCATCGTCATTGACCCAATTTTCCGAAATATTATGAGTACTATAGACAATGCATTTCAAAAATAAAAAAATAAGTGTAGAAAATAGGTATAAGAATTCAATAAAAAAAAAAAAAAAAACAATTTTACGCTGTCAAATTAATAAAGAAAAAAAAACAACAATATTAGCAGATATAATTTCTTATCAAAACAAATTTGAGTATACGTATTTCATATACAAGAAGCCTTCAATTTGGAAATCACATCTATTGGTGTCTCAATCATGTAACCTTATGATGATAATTTTACAAAAAATTTCGTTAAGACTTGAATAGGGATTTTCCTGACTGGTCTAAGGACAATGATCAATCGAGCAAAAGATTTTAATCCTGTCACAAGTTGCCACAGTTCAATAAAACTGCTTGATTTAATCCTTCAGATAGAGAAGATGTAGTTTTGAGGAAACAATGTTCACAAATCAATGGAAAATCATCAACCGAATGAATATGTCACGCTTATCACTTTTCACTTTGTCATTTCCTAAAAAAAACATACATACACATACTAACCTATAAAATGAAACGAATGTTTTCCAGTTTATATGTATGTATGTACGTAAACATATATGTATGCTTCTGTGCACCTTTTTCAAAATAATGTGGCATGATAGAGGGCGACCGGATGGGCGCTCAACACAACAATAACCTTATAGAAACAGAACTCTACGAAAACATAATAATCATATAGAAAATGTGCACACACTTCCCCACAAAATAGGAATCCAATGAAATTGTATTCATATATTACGCATTGTAAAAGCGTGGCAGGAGGACAGGATAATATGGAAGCGTGAATGTCATTCAAATGTTTTGAGAAAAAATATTAAATCATAGTACATATTGTGCGTCAGTATAACGAACTTACTTGCTACACGCAGGCGAGGCGTTCCAAATTTGATCCCGTGCCACAATTCCAGGAGATATTTTTTTTTCATATACTCATATGTAATAATACGAGTAATACAAAACAGCAGGATAAAAAGCAAAGGCCAAGGAATTATAATGACTTATATTTATGCATGAAAGTGTTAAGTGGTATGGAGTTTTAAATTTTTCAGAAATGTGATTGATTGAAATAATTGGTATTTAAATCAGATTTTTGAAAACAAATCATAAAACTTGAAACCCTTTGAAACCACTATTGACATAAAATTAATTTTGAATACTCAATTTTATATGTGCATTGTACATATGTATATGACGCATTAAGATATTTACAAAATGAATTTTTGTAATTTTGTTATTCATTCATTCATTTATTCGTTTAATTTATTCGTGAATACTTAATAACTGTAAGATACAATATCTTATAAAATAGTTGCAAGCTAATAATACAAATTGATCTAGCAAGCTAATAATTCAGTATCTAATATTATACACGATTGAAGCTAAGTAATGCGAAAAAAGAAAAAAGAACAACAAATACAAGGGTTCAAAAAAAGACCATTTAAGAGATACCAGTTTGAAATAGTATCAAGAAATAAAGTTGAAAGTCGTCGGCGTACAGATGACAGGAACAATTTTTGATTAAACCTGGAAGTTGATTTACATAGATACAGAATAGTAGAGGACCCAAAATCGACCCTTGAGGAACACCGGACGAAATAGGTAAAAAACTAGACAGACAGTCACCAATTTATTAGGAGATCAAAAAGCTTTGAAAACGTCGTTAAGTATTGTTTGAAAACGAAACAAAAATAATAAATAATTTTAGGCTAGTGAAAATTGAAACGATGAGAATTGGGGCATTTTTATCGTAGCTTTTCTAGAATCGAGTCGTTGTTATTGAAATACGACCTAGACATTTTCAACAGCCCTTTTGACTGGAAATTATTATAAAAGTCCAGATACATCCTAAGCCAGCGTATAATCAATTAAGAATTGTCCTAGAGAAAATGCAAGAAAAAATTGTTGCTGAGGAAAAAGTTGAAGATGTTTCTGAAGAAATAATTGAAAGAAAAGTCCAGGTATTCGGAGTTTTGGAATGAAAAAGGAAAAATAAGTTTTTTTTCAAGATGAAAAAGATAAGTAATTATTTGTGTGTTTGTCATATACTTTTATTTGTCCAGTCTAGTCCTGTCCAGTTTTGTGTTTAAAAAGAAATAAAATAAAATAAAAAAAGAGGCTGGGATGCGACCCACACTGATAACTTCCCATCCCGTCTGTCGATTTGTCTTGCTTAAAATTTTGTCTATATGTATTTTTACCAAATTTGCGCACTATTTTTTGTAGATTTTATTTTGTATGAAAAAACGGACTGTTGGATTTTTATATAAAAATTACTGAAAACAATATTTTCTGTGAAATAAAATAAGTTTAAAGCCAATATTTTTCATTTTTAAAAAGCTATTTGAGCCGAAAGTAAATTTTTACCAAGTTTTAGTATTGTTTTTTAGAGTTTTATTTTTTTGTAAAAAAAACTGTCAATTCGAATTTTTTAAAAATTTTACCAAATGTTCAAAACAATATTTCTTATAAGATAAAATTAGTTTGAAGCCAATATTTTAAAGTTTTAAAGAGATATTTGAGTCGAAAATCAATTTTTATCAACTTTTATACATTTTTTGTTAGGTTTTTATTTTTTGTAAAAAAAACTGTCAATTCGATTTTTCTCAAAATTTTATCAGATGTCAAAAACATTATTCTTCGTTGCACAAAATTGTTTTAAAGATGAAATCATATTTCAGTCGTAAAATTTTGGAGGCGACAAATTTTTTTTTTCAGTTTTATTAATTTATAAAAAATCCGTTATATTGATTTTTTTCAAAAAATATTTCTGTTTGGTATCACGTTACAATATATTATATAAAATTTAATTCAAGTCTCTAGCGTTTTTAGTTCGTAAGATATTTAGGGTTAACCAAAATTTTCACAATTTTCTTGAGAGCCCTTTCTGCATCTTTCTGGCTTATTATCTGTATAACAAAATTTATTTGAAATCGATATCTATTCTGGTTCTTGAGCTATGGACAACGAAAAAACGTCGCGAACGTACGGACGTACAAACGTACGTACACACGCACGCACAGACATCTTTCTAAAAATCTTTTATTTCGACTCTAGGGACCTTGAAACGTCGAGAAATGTCAAAATTTTCAATTTGACAAATCGGACCCATTACAATAACTTCCTATGGGAAGTTAATAAAATAAAATAAAATAAAATAAAATAAAATAAAATAAACACGGGAATTAATAAAGGTCGGGAGAGTGGTGTTTAGGAGGTTGCTGTTCAGAACAATCATCAAAATTTAATAAATTTAAAAGCAGATAATTCCAATTCATTCCTGACAACAGGAATGGTTGAGTTGTAAGTCACTAGGCCCTGGTTCACAACGGACTGTTGCGCCACCCCATTTGATTTAAAAAGCAGATAATGTGTAGATATTAAAAAAATGGTGTGAAGATGTAGATTTAAGGGTTTAGCGATACAGTGTAAAAGATTTTGATATTATAACACGGGTTCAATCTGCATTATAGGTAAGAGCTAAAGCAGGGTTTAAAAAATGTGGTTTCTGCATTATCAATGGGTAGATTTGCTTTCGTCGTTGATTCATACTTTTGCAAGTGGTATGAATGTTGTCGCTGTTATGGGGAGGTTGGTGAATTTTAAAAGTTGGGAATCCATCTCATACATCGATTTTATCGTGGACAAAATTGCTCAAATTCACCAGTTACCATTTGAAATTTCTGAAGATATGATAGATCGATTGGTTGTTGAGATAGTTACTGGCCTTTTGCTAGCCCTGTTATATTGGTTCAAAAAAGAATGGTAACCATTGTGTATTAAATAAAATAACAATTAAAGATCGTTATTTATTGCCAAGAATAGATGATTATATAGACTAATTAGCTGGAAATACATTTTTTGTCTTGGACATGGCATCGGGATTTCGTCAGATTCCTATAGCTGAAGATTCAATGGAAAAAAGGCATTTGTGACTTCTGAAGAGCATTTTGAATTCTTAAGAATGCCTTTTGGATTATCAAATTCTCCTACAATTTTTCAGCGAGCAATTGATTATGACTTAAGGAATGAAATACAAAGTAAAATTGCATTGGTTTAAAAAGATGCTGTAGTAATTTTATCAACAAGTGTTGAAGAAGGCACAGTTAATCTTGTATTGAAAGCTTTAACTGAATGTGGATTTCCATTGAATATTGAAAAATGCTAATTTCTTCAGTTACAAATTGAATATCCTGGCAGGGAAGTATCAGTTGAAGGTATAAGACCGAGCTCCAAAAATAAATTAAGTTATGTTAGCAATAGCCCTATGTCGATAGGGCTAACATAAGTTTATTTAGATATAGAAGGTGCTTTTAACAACGTCCTTACAGAATCCATAGAAGAATCGCTCGTTAAGTTCGGTGTAGAAGACTTCATTCGAGAATGGATTATTTCCATGCTCAGTGCTAGGAAGATTAGAGCCACTCTAGGCAATACAATCGCAACAAAACACGTGAGTGTGGGAACACCCCAGGGTGGTGTCCTTTCGCCTCTTCTATGGCTTCTGATCATGGATACAATTCTCGTTAAATTAGAGAGATATGAAGTGAAGGCGGTAGCCTACGCGGATGATTTGATGCTATTGGTGTCAGGAAAGTACACCTCTGTGATAAGTGAAATCACGGAGTCAGCTTTGAAGAAAGTTAGTAACTGGGCCACGAGTTGTGGACTTGGAGTTAACCAAAGTAAAATTGAACTGTTGCTCTTTAGACTCAACGGTCAAATCCTATCATTGTTTTCCAGTGCAAAATATTTGGGAGTTATACTCGACCCTAAACTAAACTGGGAGATAAATATTGAAGTACGGGTTAAGAAGGCCTGTGTTGCTTTCTACGCCTGCAGCAAAACTTTCTGCAAAAAGTGGGGACTTCAGTCGAAGATGATTTTATGGACGTACACAGCCGTACTACGCCCAATCTTAACATATGGTTCGATTATGTGGTGGTCTGCTCTTAGCAAAGCCTATATATATATTAATAAGCTTAAGAAGGTTCAGAGAACAGTTTGCGTGGGCACCTAAGGGGCCATGCGTACTTGCCCAACGGATGCCTTAAACATTATTTTGGATCTTCTACCAATCGACCTTTTTATATAGTTTCCTGCAACGCTATTAGGCTGAAGGAATCAAATAGCTGGTTGTCAAAACCTTATGGTCACAGCAACACTACGAAATTGGTTCCCTCAGATATTATCTCGGTAGACACTGACTACTGCACTCCTACTTTGAACCTTAGTAAGGGTTTTAAGGTTATTTTCCCATCGAGAGAAGATTGGGAGGATGACATCGTGTCAATAGGTTTCGACACAACCATCTTTACTGACGGCTCAAAGATGGAGTGCGGAGTTGGTTCTGGGATCTTTTCTGAGTCCCTAAATGTAGCCAAATCTTTTAGGCTTCCGACTGGTCTGGGTTCCGGGCCATAGTGGTATCGTGGGAAATGAACAGGCTGACGAGCTAGCCAGGCAAGGATCGGTCCTTCATAGATCACTTGCGGAAATGGTTAACATTCCTCTTGGTGCTATGAAGGGTAAAATATTTTCTATCTACCAAACTGAATCAAACCGAAGGTGGAGCAATTTACCCAACTGCATTATATCTAGGAAGAAGCTTCTCTATCAATCTATCCCTTTCAATCAAAGGTCAAACGAGTTTTTGGTATCAAAACGGCGCACTACAGCGCTAATTGGATCTCAGGCTAGGTTGCCTTGAGATCGCCATTTATAAAAAAAAAAAAAAAAATAGCCCTATCTCCAACAAATCTGAGACAAGTGGCGAGATAGTTTATGGGTCTAGCTAGTTATTTTCGTAAATTTATTCCGGAGTTTAGTGCAAAAACTCATTTTATTACACGACTTATTAAAAATAATTTTTAATTTGATTGGAGTCATGAATTTGAAGAAATTAGGTTTTATATGTTCAACCAATTTAGGCAAAGAACCGTTCTTACAATTGCGTTACTGACTGTAACGCAATAAACCCTACAAAAAATGAACGCGATTTAATGCCAAGAATTGCACGATGTTGGATTTATCTACAAGATTTTGAATTTGATATTTGATTTATCGCAAGGGGATAATGGTTCAACATGTCGATTATCTATGTAGAAATCCGCTTTCTAAAATTTGCTACAGGCTTTCAAGTTTAACAGATAACGGATTGTATGTATAACAATAAGCAGATTCCATCACAACCGATATAATGAACCAAGTAAGAGAAAAAGATACTGAAGTTATTTTAAAGTACACTATAGTCGGAGGGCTTATAACAAATAAAATAAAAATGTTGATTGTTTTTTATTAGAAAAAAACATCAACGTAATTGCCCTATAGGTTGGGAAAAAACAATTTTGAAAATGAGAAACCATTTTTGGATGCCGTCAATGGCAAGGAATGTCAGAAAATTTATAGAATCATGTGTAATTAATGTACATACATATGTATTTGTATGGGTCCTTCTGCTTGAAAATCTGAAGGAATTCATCGTTATGTACTTATTATCATGGATGCATTTACCAAATTTATAGCTCTACATCTATTGCAAACGTTGCAAGAATCACATACAATACAATGTATTACAGGTTTTATAGCTTTGTTTGGATTGGCTTTGAAAATTATAAGTGACAAAGGAACAAATTTTACGCTAGTTGTTTTGCTGCACGTAATCTATTAAGTAACCTAACATTTCACGTACAAATCCGAAGTCCGTTGTCCTTATTTCGTTTATTTGATTCGTCATCAGTAAATCTGTCCGTTTCCATGACTTTTCGCTGCTTAATTATTAAGTCAATCTGATTGCACAGCCCTCAACCTGGAGGCCCATCTCCTAAGTATAACTCCAAGGAGAAGAAACCGGATAATCCACTCCTTTTACACAGCTTGGTTCCGTATATGTCAAAGAAGCCCTATAAGGTTTTCACTAAGTAGTTCAACCTTGCTGGAACTGCAGACGCCGCCGTTGATTTCATCTCGAGGATTCATCCGCTGCCGTCTGGACTTGGTAGGGAGCATGCACCAACTCATCTGCAAAATATGGTCGGAAGAAAGCATGACCGATGAGTGGAAACTCAGCCCGATACATAAGAAAAGAGATCCTCTAAATTGCGCCAACTACAGAGACATCAGTCTCTTAACATTGCGTATAAGATCCTCTCTGCCGTATTATGTAAACGTCTGAAGCCGTTCGTCAACAACGTGATTGGTCCTTATCAGTGTGGCTTCAGACCAGGAAAGTCCACTATCGACCAAATATTCACACTACGGCAGATCTTGGAAAAAACCCAGGAACTTCAAATCGATACCCACCATCTCTTTATCGATTTTAAAGCCTCGTATGACAGCATCTATAGGCATCCCTGTCAAACTTATCCGTTTGTGCACAATGACGATGGAGAATGCATGCTGCTCTATCTAGGACGGAAAAGATCTTACCGATGCATTTAATGTCAAAAAAGGTTTTAGACAAGGCGATGCATTGTCATGCGACTTCTTCAACATCGTTCTGGAAAGAATTATGCAAAACTCAACCGTCAACACTAGAGGCACAATCTTCCAAAGGTCCATCCAATAACTCGGATACGCAGATGATATTGACATAATTGGAAGATCAAAGCGTGATGTCAGTGGAGCGTTTTTGAGCATTGCGACGGAAGTGAAGAAGATGGGTTTAGTGGTCAATGAGGACAGTACCAAGTATGTGACGTCATCAAAAAAGGACACTGAACAACGACGTCTTGGACAAAACGTCACCATGGACAGCTATAACTTTGAGGTAGTTAAGGACTTTGTCTACCTAGGCACCGCTATTAACACAGACAACGACACCAGCGCTGAAATCAAGCGAAGAATAACTCTTGCAAATCGCTACTTCTTTGGACTTAGAAGGCAATTAAGAAGTAAAGTCCTCTCTCGAGCATCTAAAATCACCTTTTATAAGACACTCATCATCCCGGTTCTCATTTATGGCGCTGAGGCCTGGACACCGTCTTAGGATGCTTCGAAAGAAAAATTCTTCGGGTGATTCGTACGCATAGATGGAGAATAGAGGAGAAGATATAACGACGAACTGTACGGGTTGTACAGCGACACTGACCTAGTTAGCAGAATTAAAGTCCAACGGCTTTGATGGCTAGGTCATGTAGAGCGAATGGACATCAACGCTCCTGCCCGGAAGGTCTTCGAATCCAATCCGGAGGGACGGCGCAGTAGAGGAAGACCGCGACTCAGGTGGCGCACCCAGGTGGGAGAGGACCTCAACCAACTGGGCGTGCGAAATAGGAGACAGCTAGCTAGGGACCGTTGGTTGAGGTCCAGGTCCGCCCCGGACTGTAGCACCACCTTAAGTAAGTAAGTTTTTACGCGATATTATAGATTTTATATAGACCTTCTCACTTACCTGCCCTAATGTGTTTCCACAGTATCGCCTAGGCCACATTGCACCCATGCGTCATCGCTTTTTCCACTACAACTTTCGTCTTTGTTTAATAGATTCTATGGTTTTCTGATCAGTTCTCGTGATCCCCTTTTAGTTTTTGTTGAGTTGATCTTGATGGAGATTCACGATCCTATGACAGAGTAAGCATAAATCGTCCCGCTTAGTCCAGATGTTTGAGTTGAGATTGCAGTCTATTAAATGCCTCCATTTCCAATCGACTAAGTTACTTGCAGCACACCACTTATCATCAAAAAATTTGATAAAAATACTTTGAATTTCAAATTAATCTGACAAAATTCTTTTATGAAAAAAGTCACATCTGCATTCATGGTATGTAGCCTTGATAATAGCATTTCGTCTCTGCTCAAAGCAAGCCAAATAAATTATCTATTGAGGGTCAAATGTCTTTTCATCATTACATCACATTACATTTCACACTACTCAGCACATAAATGTACAGAGTAGAGAACACAGCACCTTGAGCGACTTGACTAACAAAAGGTAAAGTAGTCATAAATATTCAAAACACGGTTCGATCAACACAGGAAGCTTTAAAGAGGAATTTTGCCATAGTCATAATATGTTGGTCCCAATCCATTCCTTTGTCTGCTGACTGCTCCTAAGCCGCCGCTGACTGATCGTAGAGTGGTCAATTTGTTTCGAAGTTACATTCCTATCAGTCGATACTTAACTGACTTTTTATATCTTTATACTCGATAACAAATATTGTTCACCATTTTCATACTTCGTTGCCAATACCGAGCTTTCCCGTAATACTCAATGTTTTCATTTCCATTAGAATATTCATAGCAGCAATTTAACCACAGACTCCTGAGTGCTTCTTGGTGCTTTTCTAGTGTTACTGGTCAGTGACTTAAACCACCCCGAGCACAACCTTCTTTCTTTTTGTATAGCGTTAATTCCTTCTTTAGCTGAGGGCCTTCTTTTTCCTTATTATGAAAGTATCGAGATATTTGTCTAATATAAACATTTTAGGTACTAAGAAAAATATTTATTTCACACTACAACTTTCAACGGACATATAGTAGTAATTTTACTATATACATAAGAAATTTTAATAGCTAAACTCCAAACTAAATTTAAACTCTTTGTTCATTTCTGCTGTTTAATAAAATTCATGTGGCTGAAAATCCAGCCTATGAACGTGGTGTTCTTGATGCTACAATTAGTTACCAAGAAGTAATATCAGCCTTAACGAAGCTTAAAGATGGAAAAGCTGCAGGTTCGAATGGCATATCAGCTGAATTTTATAAGTATGGGACACCAGAACTACTCACAAGGCTAACTTTTATATTTAACCATATCATGGAAACCAGGACTATACCACATGAATTCAAGGAATCGATGATTCACAAGAAAGGAAACATGGCCGAACCAGCTAATTACAGAGGTATATCGTTCCTAAATGCTTCATACAAGATATTTACACTAAAACTACACAAACGATTCAACGAATGGATTGATAGCGACAAACTACTGAAGGAGTACCAGGCAGGATTTAGAAGTGGATATTCAACGATCGATCATATTTTTACCCTTAGATGTATGGCTGAAACATTCCTTCGCAAGAAAAAGAAGCTATATGCCTTCTTCGTGGATTTTAGAGCTGCTTTCGATATGATCGATAGAAATTCTCTATTTTATAAGCTATATAGTAAAGGTATGTCATGGAAGTTTGGAAGAGTCATACAGAATCTCTACGACGACACAACAAGTAAAGTATGGAATGGTGAAGCGCTTTCGGAAGAATTCAAAACAAAATCGGGAGTCAGGCAAGGTTGTAGATTGAGCCCAAGCATGTTCGCCATGTTCATTGATGATGTGGTTGACATTCAGCCATGTGGAGTAGAGTACGCGGGGATGATAATAAAACTATTGATGTTTGCAGACGATATTGTTCCGTTGGCAGCCTCTTCTGAATCATTGCAGTTGATGATTAACCGATTATTCGAATACTGTCGAGTTTGGAATCTGATAGTTAACCTTGACAAATCCAAGATTTTAATATTCAAAAGTGGAAGAGGCCGCAAATGCGCGAACGAAAAATAGCATTATAATGGAGAAAATATAGAGGTTGTAACGGCATTCAAATATCTAGGAGTTATTTTCACGCAAAATCTGAGTATGGAAAAACATCTGAAGGAAAAATTAATGAAGGCAAAATGCGCAATCAGTGCTACATGGAATAAATGCTTTCATAACAAAAGTATAGCACACAGCAGTAAACTCAAATTATTTGAAGCGATATCAGCGTCAATCCTTTTCTACGCAGCTCAGACATGGGGTACAAGGCAGTACGATACGGTGGAAAAACTTCTACGATACTACTGCTAAAGAATCTTCCAGCTTCCGCGTAGCACACCTAACTACGTTATCATGTTAGAAACAGGAATCTCGCCGTTGTTTATTCGAAGATAAAAAATGCAAGTGGATTATGTCACGAAAGTCTTGAAGATGGATGATAATCGACTACCTAAAATAGTAGCTCTTAAAGTCATAAGGACAAAGACAAGTTGGTGCGCTGATTGGTTGGAACTTGCTTCAGATTGTGGGATAGTCTTAAACCTGTGCAGTGAAGAATTAGAAACTTCGCTTTATCAACTCATTGCTGCAGTGGACTTAAAACATCGTGATAAATATTTAAATGATGCAACAGGATCTATCTACAGACAACTATATAGCCAATTGAATCATAACCTGGAGGAGAAAAATTATTTACGGGATGATAATAGTACAGCCGAGATTTCAATGATGGTAAAACTGCGGAGCGAACTTATGCCACTGAACTACATTCCTCATAGAGATGATTTACCCATTGTGTGCTCTTTGTGCAACTTAGATGAAAGAGAAGATAATTTTCACTTTATGGATTAATGTCCGATTTTAAGAGAAATCAGAAGGGATGTATTCGGAAGTGACATGTTGACACAAAGCCAAATTATACAACTGCTTAACAATATGGATATACAAAAATTATACAAATACTGCAGGCTAGCCTTCTCTATAGAAACAAAATCATAAATGAAAGCTTATAAGATAAACTAATCTTTTTTTTTTATAAATATATATTGCAAAAATACATACGAATTATTGCTCAATCAAATTTTCATATTATGTGAAATTTTCATGTTTTGTCAACTAGGCAGACGGCAAAATGCCATGCTTTTTTTGTTTTTGTAAATTATGAATTTATTCATTGAAAAAATAATAAAACCAATCTAATCTAATCTAATGTGGCTGAAAATCGCTGCAGACCTCGAAAAAATCAATGATAATACAAATTTCAAACTCCATGTTTTGCTCAATTTTTAAAGAGCTGATGTCCGTTATTTTACTGAAATCTTATACCATTGAATAATTACAAATAGAAGGGACACCGGGCAAATCCTGCTCTAGATGGCGACACTTATTTCTCAAATGCTCATAAGTCGCTAGTATCGCCGGCGAGTTATTGTATCTCAGTCTATCAAATACAACACCCAATTTAACAGATTTGGTTCTTATGGGAAATTTACTCACAATTTGTTGTCGAGAAAGAGAATAAAAAACAACAATAACAACTGTGTAGGTATACATGTGTGTGGCATTCAAGGCCAAATCACGTCCGCTGCAGAAAATGTATTTTGAAGGTTTGTTTTCCTTTTTTAAATTTCGTTCTCATTCATAAAACGAAAATGATGATGTTTTGTGAGTATTTCTTCAATTTCGTTGTTAGTTTGATATGGGTTGGGATGGGTTTATTTTTAAATTTCTTTTTTTTTCTGAAAATAGGGATAGTGGACGAATCATACTTTCTACAATGTACATATATAAGCTAGGTAGGTAGGTATATTGTTTAGGCTAATGTTAGGTAGGTAATTGCACAAATGGAGGTTAGTAGGAACATACATATATATGGAGGTATATATGTATATATATATAACAGAAGTGGGGGCCGTACCTATTAGATTTTTCAACCATTTTAGTAGTATTTTTGGCAGATTTCTTTGCTTTATAGCAAAAAACTTTGGAGTGAAGAAAAAAAGATATAATCAAAGTAGAGTAAAAAAGGATTCTTAAAGCCATTTTGGATCATGTTACCATTTACCAGTGCACTGTGCGTACACGAATAACATACAATTTAATCTTGCATTGTTAAATTTGTTTATATACATTTTGTGGTAGGTACTTACATACCTACATAGCTTTAAGAATTAATTTTCTATTTTGTTTTTGTTTTTACGTATTTTTTTGTGATATTGTTTTGCTTTAGGGTGACGGTTGCATGGAAGTAGTTTTGACTTTAAGCAGTTTTTGTAGTCACATGTCAGTGGTAAAGAAGTTGTCTTCTTATTATACCTCGCTTTATACAGAGGTAATTTTCTTTGGTTTTGAATATATTACATAAGGACTGTAAAAGATTTTTTTGGAAACACAATGAATCAAAGTTTTCCTCAAAACATTGCACAATACATTTAACATAATTTACAAATTCGGTGGTGGGAACCTTCATTCTTATAATTTACACAAGTATTTTTTTCTGAATAAATTTCATTCGTTTCACCCCTTTTAATTGAAAGCAAATAACATACCAAATCATTTTAACCATTTTTGATTGTGGCTTCTATGATTTGTATTCAAATTTTATTTGAGCGAAAATAAGTATACGATCTACTACATCATTAGGAGAAACAAAATATATACCGATTAATAACGGTATCTCATACCTGCTGCACCGCTTTTTGTAAATTTTTTTAACAATAAATGAAAATAATGGCACGAGTACGATAACTTTGGCGCCGAGATATAATAACGGTTTTTGGTAGAGGGGCTTAATATAATCTAAAAGTTTCGAAATATTACACTCTAAACCATATTTTTAACTTTTTTTTTGACCAAATTTTGAGTTTAAAACAGTGTTTTTCGCAAACTATGCATAGTTTTGACTTGATTTAAAAACAAGCTACTAGAAACAAGTGTTGGCTTTAAAAAAAGGTATAATACTTAATTGTAAGTATTACCGTTATTTTTTAATTATTTTTTTTCCATTTAAAGTACATGTTTTTTTAAATTGCCCCTACCGCCTAAACGGGGGGAGATAGACCCCCCCCCTCCCATAGTAAAAAATGCTTGTATTAAGCCCCTCTACCAAAAACCGTTATTATATCTCGGCGCCAAAGTTATCGTACTCTCCCCAAAATAATTTGAAGTCAATGTCTTTTATTATTCACGAGATATCGAGAACAAAACATCAATTTTTTTATATTCATGGAAATATTTATTTTGTGATTTAAATTAACTTACGTTACATTCCTATTATAAACTTTCTTATTTTGTTGTATTGCCATCAAATTTACGGTTTTGCAATTATAAGGAACTGCATCCATATTCAATCGCGATCTTATGCTGTTCAAACATATTTCACTTTTATTAAAATGGTCTGCACAAATAAAAATTGGCTCATTGTTTATTAGATTTTCGGAATAGCTATTTCCGGAGTTTACTAGCCAAATTTTGGCTAGACCTTCGTTTTGTGGCAGTCGAAACTGTGGCACACCTGAACTTTTTTTATTTAAACAATCCTTATAATCACAATACCATAATACCAATACCGCCATTCGGGCCAGACAACGCCCGAAGGAATGTTTCTTGCCTCACCCTTTTTTACCGTTATTTTAACGGACTATGCTCTAGTGAAATAGCCAGTTGCATTCCTCCCCTTAAACAATTTAACCGTAATACCCGCGCTTCTAGGAATGCCCATCAGTTTACCCTGAAGTACAGAGATTCTTTTAGCCGTACTACGCGAATGTGGAACGCCTTGCCACGCTCTATCTTTCCCTGACATTGCAATGTTCAGAAATTTAAAACCAATGTTCACCGACACCTCCTATCCAACCCTTCCCTCTTTTCCTAATGCTCACACTGTGTCTTTGGCATATTAAAGGTATAAAAAACCCTTTTAGTGTTTGCTAATTATAAAAAAAAAAAAAAACATTTTTACTTTAACTACAAATTTCAATCGACCCGTAGACAAAACCGCACTCAATAAAATACAAAAACTTACAACAAAAAGTCATCTACATATATGATAAACACAAATGAAATACATATACATACATACATAATATGTCTGGATTGATAATTCATTTTTCTTCCAAAGATGTTTTTTTTTTTTCAACGTGTACACATTGATATTAGTGTCCTTTTCAAAAAAGATCCCAAAAGGACTTTTTTAATCCCTTTTGACTTTGTATACAAAAACCTTTCTAGCATTTAAATTAGCATATACAAAAACCAATATCATGAAAATGATATTCAAGCTACTAATAGTACTCACTGGGTGCTCATAAGTCGCATGGTCGTTTGAGCAATGTTCGGTGTCCACTTCTATTTGTAATTATTCAATGCTTATACTATTATATTTTTTTAATTAGATTTTAAACGTTTAAAATTCCTTTTTTTTTAAATGCAAATAACCCAAACAAACGGTCTTCTAAGAAAAAGAAAAATAGCACTGTAAGGACCTTAATCTTGGGGAATCGTTCCTTATTTTTTGTATTTTGTTATGGAGAAATTTTGTTTATGTTCGCCATACACGCAGTCAAAAATGGGCAGGATCAGAAAACATAAGGGACTTCATTTACAATCGACTGCAATCTTTGACCAGAAAGTAAAACCAAGGCAGCTAGTTAATTCTTTAGGTGTCATTAAGTTCAAACTTGCAACTTAACTTGACTATACCAACAACGTCATTATTTACAATTAAGTTCAAACTTGCAACTTAACTTAACTATACCAACAACGTCATTATTTACAAGAAAAACATCTTACATATATTTCAAGTCCAACTTTTGTTTAGTACTGTAAAGGAAAAGTCCTTATTCCTTTTCCCAGATGGCAATATACACTTTTACACAAAACGCTCGGAGTTAGGAAGTTTAGCTTTCAGTTGAATGAAAAAACATTGCACAGGTTTAGAAGACATAAAGGACTTTAAAATATGTCAAATTTTTTAAAACTGATTAGCCAGCTACCAAAAAATTGGCTTCCAGTTAGGGATAGTTTTTGTACGATGAACTGAAGGTAGAGGTTAGTGAAGTACAGTTTCAAGTATTAAATGTGTGACACTTGAAAAACTTAGCCAAAATCTACGTTTAAAAAATGCAAATGAAGTCAGCTTTGTTGCCTGAACCTGCTCGTTATCGGCTGACATTTTGAAATAAGTAAAATTTTTAGTAAGGAACATTTTTGTTGATTAATTTCTCTCCAATAATCTTGTCTTAATTGGAATGGTCAATCAGATACTAGTCATATTCAAGTATTTTATACCGTCTGAACCTTCCAATTGCCTAATTAAAATTTGACAGGCCTAGCTATTTAAGCCAGGATATAAGTAAGCAGCCCTAGTTTTCCATCGTTATGTAATGGTCTTTTGTTATGCACCGGATTTTACTAAATAACAGATAAGGGTTATTGAGCTCACAAATGCATTGTACTTTAGATATATTTAGCGCCAGGATTGGACAGGTGCAAATTGCCTGTCTTTTAATTTCTCTCTTCAAAATGTGAACGCTTAATAAATGACGTTTGTTTCGAATGATTAGAATGTCAAAGTTTGCTTAAGTTTCGAATCAAAATGAACTTTCGAATCGTTAGAAAGTGAAAATACGTATCGTACGAATTCGAATAACTTTCGAACGAAAGAGAATGAGGTTTTTAAAATTTAATATTTGAACTTTAACCTTATATTATGTTTTGAAATTCTTTCAAATTGAGAATTAACTTTCTGCGAAATCTTGGTTTTAATTGTAGTGTCTTCATTATAGATTACAAACAACTTTAAAATGATTGGCTTTTCCAAATTTAAGAATTAAAATATACATTATTCATTCAATTGTCGAGAACATTCATTTGATACAAACATTTATTTAACAACTATTAATCTTGAGGGGCTATGCCGGACTCATAAAACAAACATTTATTTATACTTCATTAGCAAACTTTTTAAAGTTCATCCTTAATATCAACTGTTGATCTAAACAGTGACCGTGTAAGAGCTTCTATTAATTTAGCGACTTCCAAGCGGTATTCTTCATTTGTATGAATAAAGCGGTTTTTGATTGTGAGCAGAGTGTGCCTTAACTGGGCACTTTGAGACCAAACTCGTTGACATATGTGTGCGGTGATTTCAAGAGCTTGGACAAAATACTCTGTTATATCTGGTTGTTCAATGAGGTCGTACAATTTCTGCGACAAAGCTCCATCTACAGTCTGACAAAACTCATGGGCAGGCAGCCATTCTTCGAACTTCAACTCATAGTACTGAGATGCGTCTTGGGTAGCTGCATTGGCCACTGCCAAATCTTTCTCAACAATCAAATCTGAAATAAGTGTGAGTGCCTTTGCTTTGATCTTCATTTCACAATCCTTGCTGAGAACTGTGATTAAGGACTTTACACCTGATCGAGAGAGAATATTTTTTTGAGCATGTGGGAACTTTCTAAGAAGACTTCCAAATGCATACAGCGCTGTTGAGAGTTCATCCGTGCTAGCCGATGAAATGAGTATGTGACTAAGGTAACTGCCGAAGTTTTTTTCATAAACGCTTATTTGCGCTTTGGGATTATTTTGTGTTAAAGCTCCTAAAACTCTCATTGATTGTACTCTCAATGCAGTGTTGGTATTGTTTACAATATTTGGCAACAACACAAGATCCAACCCATTCTCTTCAATGAACCAAATGGCATTGTCGATCTGGTGAACGAGATAATTGAAATTGTCCAAGATTCTTACCACATCCCGAAATCTTGTTTCGTCCTTTGTTACGTTTTGGAAATCTCTAATTAATTCACTTATTATTTCTGCATCTGACTTGAAATTCATGTTCAAATCTTTCAGAGACCGTTTGAGCTCATCATAGCTTTTGTAGTCCTTTTTGATTTTTTCAAACTTTTCTGCATTGAATTCAATTCCTAGGGCTTCCTCGGGCAGATTTTTTAGTGCTTCTGAGAGCTTATGGTTGAATTTAACCTTTTTCTTATTCGCTGCATAAGATTCTTCATCAAAAGTATCCCCTTGTGCCACGGACAAACTCGATGTTCGTGACGATTTTACGTCGTTTTCTTCTAATAGTTTGGCTTCTTTTTTTCCAGTTTCAAGATTCATACGGACGTGTAATCCTGCCGGTATTCCTTGACCTTGGAAAAATAAACACGTTTATATAGAGATAAATTATTGTAGTTCAATTTGTACCTGGCTTGATTTCTTGCCATTCTTTTGTCGGTATAAATGTTTCATTTTCTGAATAACATACACTTGTTAGGGTGCAAAAGATGGTTGCAGTTATAAGCAATTTCATTTTTGTACACAACAAAAACTGATCAATTATTATTTTATGGTATAATAAGGAAGAATTATGAATTTTTATAACAAGTGCCGTGGTTATTTGTTTGCTTATTACGTGTATTATTTTCCATTCATCGGCTATTTTGACAGTGCGAATATTTGTAAACAGCTTCCCCTTCGACATAATAAAGTTCGAAGTTCTTGCGTATAGTACAGTAATGTCAAACTCTTTCAACGAAAAATCTACTACAAGAAAATAAAAAGAAAAATATTATGGGCACTGACCTACTAACTTTGTATATAAAAACTATAGTACTCTTAAGCATTATTCACATGAGCACGACCAACGATAAACGAATATTCGTCGATTTTGACATTTCTTTCACATGAGAGTTTTTAATTCGTCGCGAATGAATGAAGAAGAATGATTATTTTAGGTTAAGTACGCACGATTATTTTATTCATGTTTCATAAATCAAATAGAAACTATATTGCTTTCGTTTTGTTAAAAATTTGTGTGGAAATAATGCCTTCAAACGTATACAAATTCACATTTTGTAATTCATTCGTCGTTCGTTGGTCCCGTTCATGTGAATACTACTTTATGGAACATAAATTTTTAGTTCATTGATGGTTGACAGGCGGCGCTGGAGGTACTGAAAATTTGTAATTTGGAGATTACAGAAGTTAAAGCGAAAACAAAGTTGAGGAAAAGAGTTGGTTGTATTATTTTCACTCTCGTAAGAAATCAAGGGAGTAAGGGAAACAAAAAATTATATATTTATTTACGTTTTTTTTTGTGTGTTGCCATGTTCATATGTATTGAACTATGTAGGTTTTGTTTTTGTAGGATTTGATTCCAAATTTTCAAATTTACGAAATCTAAAATAATTCAAATTTATTTTCTCAATACCTACAATGTTGTCATTTTTGATTATTATACATAGTTGTGTGGATGTGCATAGGCAATAGATTTTTGTTTTTCATTTTTTGAAGAGAAACAGAATGTAGGGGTATACCTACATATTTAGCTAGGGAAATTCAATTTCGAGGCATTTATGAACATAATTTAGGGAGGTATGTAGGTAGGTACAATTTTTGTATATTGAATAGATTATCTAAATTTTTTTAGAGTCCTATGTGCATTTTGCTGTGCTATTATAGGCGATTTTATTGGTAAATTAAATACACACTAAACAACAACAAAAAAATAGTGTGGATAAATAAGGCAGTAAAAATAGTGCATATAAATAGTTCAGATAAAGTTTTGGAATGCTTGGAATAGAATGACACTTCTTCCAGTTCCAGGAATATTTTTTACTTAAAGGTGGCATGATTTTATTATTTGGGGATGCGTTAGTATTTTTCTTGTTTTTTGTTTTCGCTAGAATAAAAATAAATTGGTTTGAAATATTAATCTACGATTAGACTGTTGACGTGTGATGCGTGTTAGGACTCGCCCAAAACCAAGGTTTGATGCAAAAACACAACTTTCGTCATTGGTCGGGTTTAAAGGCACTCCCAAACCAAAGCGAAAGTGGCAGATTCGCCGATGCGGCATTGTTTATTTGTCATTTTCGTTATCATTGTGAATGATTTGCCCTGATTCGCTTCGCGTCAGTTATCGAAATGTAAGTTTATTTTGAGAAGAGAAAGTTTTATTGTGGCGCTGAATGTATTGCTTTGATTTGTCCCATTTCACACAGGAAAACGAGTTGCCAGGAACTGGGAGCTTGTAGGCAAGACGGGCTGACATGGAAGAACAAAATCTCCCCTCACACCCTTCTTTTGGCTTTTTTGACTTTTAGTGCCTGTCTACATTGGATTTTTAATGCTGGGTTTTATTATGTTCGTTGTTTCCATACGATGAAAAGAAAATCAATCTGCACATCCCTATCTCACACCCTTGAAATCTATCTATCTTTCACTCATAAAATACAAAATCTTTCAAATTGAATCCAAGAATATTGTTTGCATTTGGGCTGTAATCTTGTTATTTCAATCTTTACATAAACTTTATATAAAAACATAAAAACAACACAGATACCAACTTGGAGATTTAAAATAAGAGTGCATATAATATTGTAGTAGTAGTACCCGTGGCATGATGGTTAGTGCGTTAGACTGTCATGCAAGGGGTCTTGGGTTCAATCCCTGCCTGTGCCCCCTTAATTTAAAAAAAATAATTTTCGCGGGTACTGCCTCTTGCGAGGAATTGACAAATCCTTCAAGAGTAATTCTTGTCATGAAAAAGTGCTTTCTCAAACTAGCCGTTCGGATTCGGCCTAAAATTGTAGGTCCCCTCCATTCCTGATAACAGTACTCGCACACAGGAATGGTCGAGAGTTGTAAGTCACTAGGCCCTGGTTCACAACGGACTGTTGCGCCACCCCATTTTTGCATATAATAGTGGACATATGTTTTATTCACACTTTCCATTACTGCACTTACTTTCTATTACGGCACTAGCTATAATTTACCAATATAATATGCCTTATGTATCTGCATAGCAAACTTAATTTGAAGTCGACATCTCTACTGGTTCTTGTGTTCTTCGTATGTACATATTTACCAACACTCGTACGTACATACATCTCTCTAAGAAAAATTTACTTAGATTCCTCTTAACGTCAAAAACATAAAAAAACGTATATCAAGTTAAAAATGACTGAATGTTTTGACAATCTTTTGATCTTCAAAGAGTCAACAAAACCTAAAAATTGTAGAGGGAAATGTTTGGTTCTTACATTTAAGGAAGAAAGTACATTAAAGCACATATTTTTTCTAAAAATTAAATAGAAACAAATTAATTTAAGTAAATAAGTTGGGAAGAAACTTTAGTGTGGCACTGACACACTGCAGAATGACTTTTCACTTCAGTTATTACTATTAAATTAATAGATATGAAACGTTAATTATGTTTTTCAATTTACCAATAGTTCAACGAAAGTCTTACTTTTACTGTCCTTAGCACATTTATATTCTTGCAAATCATGTTTAAATATTAGGTTTAGAACTTTCAAAGCAAATTCACTTCAAAAAGTAGATTAAGAATGTCTTACAATATTTATTTGCTTAAAAAAAATAAGATGGAACTGAAGACGAGTTTCAGAAAATAAAATGCACTTAGCGATCTCTTATTCTAGGTTTCTTCTTAAGAACCTTAGAAAACACCTTAAGAAAATAATTTCAATTTTTTCTTAATTGAAAACACATATTTAAGTTGTTTTTGACGGCAAATCGATTTTGATGAATATCGCTAAATTAATTAAAAATCTTTAGATAAAGTCTTTTTTTATACAACTTAACTGTTTGAGCTTTTTAGCACATATAACCCCTCCCAGGATCGTCCATCGCTCAAAAAATAATGATTTTCCGCTGCGCGATTGGAATAAAGTCATCACCCATACAACAACCCTAATCCGCCATTGACTTATATCTGTCTTCTCTTTAAATATACTACATCCATAGCGTATTCTTTTCATTCCAATAACAATATAATAATTCCTACTTTCATTTGATCAAATATAAATATGTAGATATAGATACATGTATACCTAAGAAAAACAAAAAAATTGTACCTACTTCCTTTTTGTTTTGAAAATATAGGTATTTTAACGTATTTTTGATTCATACATTAACAATCGGCTAACAGGCAACAGTTAAAAAATTTAAATTTGAATTTGCTATTTGGCTTATTGGTATTTGTTTTTATTATTGCTCTATACATAAATAAATAAACAAAAAAAAATGTCTCTTTATTGTCTCCCTCCAACCATAGCTGATTTTGTATACATTCTTCTCTGTTTTGAATTACCAAATTGTCTCCAAATTTCCCCCATTTAAAATTCTCCACAAACTTTGTAGATTTAGTACATTGACGTTTGTCCAGACGTCGCTTCGTTCGTTCCTCTTCATGATAGTACTATTCCATTTCATATGAAAAGCTACTAGACATCGAATTCGTGTTGATGTAGTCTTTTCCTTAAATCTACTTTTTATGTTTATCTCTGTTTATTTTAATCGTCAACTTATAGCGATGAAAGAGTTACAAAACATTTTAAGAGTTTTTGAGCAAATTAAAACGCTTTCTAGTAAACTAACAGAAAATGATGAAAACCTTTTGCTTAAGGAAACGATGAATAATGCAATTTTATGTGGAGTTCCACTTCTGCCACATGAAAACCTCAGTTTGATCTCCCAACCAGGTCGGTAAAATTTCGAATATCTGATATAATGACGAACCTTTTGTGAATGTTAACAACCTATCTCCGAACTGTAGCTTTTGAGCTGTTGATGATGCTGATGCTTTAAAAATTATTTTTGCATTAAAGCAAATTAGAAAAAGGTTGATAAAATAAGTCCAGCATTCATTAAAATTGTTCTTCCCTTTATCTTAAAATATCTACCATCATGAACTTATCCTTTAGCTTGGAAAAGAGCTTAAATCATACCAGTAACTAAAAACCGAAATGAATATAGAACAATAATTGCAATTCTACCGTTTCTATCCAAAGTAATTGATAGAATAATGAGTTCATACATACAAACATTTCCTCAAAATAATAGTCGACTAAGTGACAATCAATCAGGTTTCCGTCCAAAATATAGTTGCATAACTGCTTTAATAAATGTGACAGAAGATTTAAGACAAGTTGTGGGCAGTGATGAAGTAAATTTTCTTGACCTACTTGATTTGCTAAGGCATTAGACATCACAATGTGCTTTACAGTAAACTTTAAAGCCAATTCAAATCTTCTTCAACGTCCACAAAACTCATATTTTAGTATTTAAATTGTAGATCGCAAGCAGTTGTTTATAATAACACTGTATCAGACATTCTTCCACTATCCTCAGGTATTCCACATTGATGACTTCCCTAAGTTTTTAGGTTGATATGTACGCAGATTATGTGCAGATGCAGAATTCTTCAGTGGTCTAGAGCAAACGGTCTCCATTGAAATCCGTCCGAATCAAAATGTTTGGTTGTTTCTAGAAAACCGGTAGATATTTCATCATTGACATACTATACATGGACTGCTAGTAGCCAACTTCACGATGGTTCCACTTTTAACGGACAAAACACTAGCGCAAAGAGGGCTATGCGGAAAAATTGTGTAACATTTAATACTCACATCCACTGCTGTCGTTTTTGATACTATAGTAGTATTTTACTATTTTCAGAGTCAACTGCTACTCTAACCACGGACGAAAACTACTCACCAAAATAAAACGGAAAAGAAATTTGTATTTGGTTTACAATAAAAACCAAAATTTAAAATATAATGCCCCAATAATAGTGCAACAGCAGAAAGAAAATTTTCAGATATAAGCCTTATAAAAGATAAAAACAGAAATTCACTCAAGGTAAATGCCCTATTAACTGCTAAGGAACTCCTTAAAAACGATTTCACAGAAAATGGTAGCCATCGAAAACTTTAATCGAGAATAACAAATCATTGTATAAGCGACAGTTATAACTATTATTGGTTTTCATCATTGAAAACAAACATTAGAATTTTTTTGACAGGTCGTTTATAGCTATACTTAAACATTTCTGTCATTGAAAAAATTTCCCAATTGAAATCCACCGACAAAATTTGGAACACAAATCAGTGGAACGATTCGTTTCACCTTTGAACATAAAGTATCAGCTGTTCAGGAAAATGAATTTCCGTTGTAGAGAAAAATAAATACGCAATTACACTTTTTTCTCAAAAAAACAAATTCTTTGTGTGATTTCCGATGGATGATTATATAATTTTCATTTTCAATCAAAGGGAAACACCGTCTTGATCGGTTTCAATGGTAGCTATAATTGACCCCTTAATGATTGTAACTGAAAATATAAAACATCGAATTTACAATAATGACTTTAATTTATTCTTGAATATTCAAACATGTATGTTGATGTAAAATATAATTTCAATTGTCAATTTCTTATTTAATAAAAAAATGTATGAATTTAAATTATTTATTTCAACTGTATTATTTTAAAATGTTGGCCTTTAAGCAGTAAAAGCAGAAATTTGGTACGACATTATATCCTTCTATTTGTCTGTTTTCGGAACATTAACCTTCGCAATAGGCCAATTAACTTAGAATTTGGACATTTTTATTTTCAGTTTTTAATTTTGTTCGTGGGCCAAGCATGTGTTTGTTGTTTTTTTGTTTTACTCCTCAATTTAAGAAAATGCTCCCCAAAATGATAGCAAAATACTACTCTTGAAATTTTCAAAACGACAGCACTGCTCACAGCAAAAAAACATGGTATCGTTTGTCTTCAACAAATTATACTAGATGTCGGTACTTTCTATGTCAGAAAAAGCTTATCTCAACTAAATACAAACAGATGTCGCTAAATATTTCATAACTTTTTTTGCCACTGTGCCTGAAAGGGCTAGTGTAGCTAATTTGAAGTGGAACCATTTTTATTCAAATTTTGTATGGAAAATTCACACCACAAGCAGTCCATGTATAGTATGTCAATGTATTTCATACTATCCGATTATTTTTCTTAATAAAAGTCGAATTGATTTTGTTGAATCTTTTAACAAAATAATTAAATCGAATAACCATATCAAGATGACATGGGGTAAAGTTTATGCAAATCCTCTCAATTTTTGGGCAGCACAGAACAAGGTTAGTTTTGGCTAAAGCACTGATTATTAAAATAATTATGTTTAGGTGTGAGCTATTTAAAAACGAGCAATGGATGGTTTATTCAAAAAAAATAATTTTTGTATTAAGACACTTTCAAAATTTGACTCATTTTCACTTCTGGCTTATCACATTATACCATAAGTATTCAGTGAAAAAAAATCTTTATTGAAAAAGTCGTTCAAATGAACGGCCTTTCTCTGGGAAAAGTCATAAGGTTAAAATTATGTGTAGATGTAGATTTAGCAAAAAAAAATTGTTTTTAAGAAAAATGTATGTATACTTTTTTCTCAACCAACTTTATGGAAGTTATTCCAAAACCAAAGTAGTCAAAACTTTTGTATTTAAGGAAAAAGCAATAAAATTTCCAAACTTTTCAACGTTATGTTACCTTCGTTGAAATTGTTTTGGCGTTTAGTTTAATATTTATATTTTTGGTCTGTATTGTACTGGACACTAAGCAGAAATTTGTATATTCTACTCCTTGAACACACCCCACTCTGTGTCAACCATTTTCGAAGTTAGTTTCTTCTATCAGCTGTTTGCCTTTGATTTTTCATTCTGCTGACAGACATTTCGTTCTGTTTTTCTTCTAGATAACACGCAGTTCCAAATCACAATAGAAATTAAAGGAAGATTTAAGAAATAAATTATAATTAATAATTTCATTAACTTCGCGTTACAATAAACATTATGTCTCTAACTCGAGCATCAAGAATTTTACAAAGCCAAATAAAGCGAGTACAATCGGTGCCAGCCGCATTTTATCATGAAAATGTAAGTATTTTCATTTCAACCCTTTATTGAGTAGTACCTATGTACATAGTGTATTCTATAATTCCACTAAGGTCTTTCATAATCATTATCATTGTTGTGAAATCATAATATATACAAATACTCTAATTCCCTTAGGTAGTTGAACACTATGAAAATCCTCGTAATGTTGGCTCTATGGATAAAAAAGATAAAAATGTAGGCACAGGCCTAGTTGGTGCTCCGGCGTGTGGGGACGTAATGAAATTGCAAATCAAAGTCGATGAAAATGGCAAAATAATCGATGCCAAGTTCAAGACCTTTGGTTGCGGTTCTGCAATTGCATCAAGCTCATTGGCTACCGAATGGGTAAAGGGAAAGACAATCGATGAAGCTGGCAAACTCAAGAACACGGACATCGCTAAGGAATTACGTCTTCCTCCTGTTAAATTACATTGTTCCATGTTGGCCGAAGATGCAATTAAGGCTGCTCTAGCTGACTACAAAGTAAAGCAGCAGACAACTGATGCGCAGTAGATGCAAACAAATTTAGACAGAGTGTGGATGGATGATAATAGCTTCTTCGAGAGTAAATGCAGAGCGAGATATTTTTCTAAAGAAAACAATATTAACAATTAATACTGTATTATTAAAACTTCTGTAGAATTTAGAAATGTTTTTGAAGTAAATTATGAAATATACTTATTAAAACTTGCGCTTCTTATCATAGCAGAGAATTGTTCGATTGTAAGGTAAATATTCAAGTGAACATTCGAGGCTCCAATTTAAAAAAATGAAAAATTATAAAAATTAAAAAAAGAAGAAATTATTGCATTATTTTTATTTATTCAAATTCGAATACATTTATTAATGTTGCATATAAAACATTTCACTGGAGGCGTACGCTTACTTTGTTTCCGCATTCTCCACTTGATTTCTTCTCATAAGCTAGGAGTACAAAAACAAAAAAATTAAACATTTTTTAGCTAATATGGAGATTGTATAACTTACGATCATCGGAATGTTCACAATTGTAGTTGGTCAAGACACATTGATTACCAAAAGTTAACAAACGTTCCTTACTTCCGTTCTTAGCTTTTCCACAAATTGGTTCATATTTCGTCTCACAGGCCCGAGTGCAAGTATTTGGTGGAGGGCTCTTGGCTGGCTTGGCAAAAGCCATAGCAGCTACTATAAGAATAACTAAAAAGACACTCATCGTATTTTATCCGAATAGTTGAAAAATAAAAAATGTAAAAGCTGGCATACATAAATAAGTAGATATAAGTGAACAAATTCAATATATTTCAAAACTACCGATTAAATTACTACGTAACTACATAAATCGAATTTTTAATAATTAAAAAAAAATTGTGCTTAACTTCATTAAAAGGAGAGTCTCTTATAATTAATTTTCCTTGTCGATTTTTGATTGAGAGTTGGTTTAAGTCTGGTATTTCAAAATTCTGTTTGATACTGTTTGGCCATATTTGCATTTTTTGATATTTAACTTTCTTTTAAAAAATGGCAGAACTACACTTCGTGTTACATGAATAGTGACGAGCTTTTTTTATTTGACTTTATTTTTAAACCCAATGTTTTTTAGAAAAACCCAAATGGAATGAATGAGGTATGTATTAAGTTTGTATAGCTAAAAATATGTTTTTCCAAAAAAGCTCATACAAAGTACCTGTTTTTGTAAGTGACCTGGATAGGGACAAGACCTAAATTTACATATTAGCGTGTTTTAATCAGATAAAAGGATACTCTGATTGTTTGGGTGCTTAAAACGAGTATTAATTTGATATAATCAAGAAGTATGGATCGGGGTAGAGGCACGGGTCTGACCAAGGAGGAAATAGGCTGAATTCGAGCTTACCGGTATCTCGTCAAAACCATCCGTTTTATAGCCAGCCTAATTGGAAGAAATATAAATGTCGTTCCTTCTGGAAAACTGCCGAAGTACTAAATGGAGCCCTGTTCTCGCAAAATATCAAAGTGGAAGCTGGAGAGTTAGCTACACATTTCAAAAAACTCCTAAATCCGCCACCAAATCCAAACCCCATGGAATATGCACTCCCATGTTGAGTATGTTGAGATCTTTGCTTAGTTAAATCAATTAACTCAGCTTGTCGATGAGCCAACTAGAATCACTGACATTGCAGGTCAATCGGCCAACACCCTAGACTTGTTTCTTACCTCTGACCCTAATAAATACACAATAAGTGTATTACCGCCTCTAGGCACATCAGACCATTGTATCGTATCTGCAAAATTCTCATGTCGAAAAAACCCAGTTAAAGAAAAACCTCCTATGAGAACCGTTTGGCAATATGAGAAAGCCAACTGGGACGGTCTCAATGAATTCTTCAGGAACTTTAACTGGTCACTATGCTTCCTCGATAGTGACGTGGATTCCAGCGCAGATATGGTGACAAATTTAATTCTTTGTGGAATGAGAAATTTTATCCCGAATAGGGTGAAATCTATCAAACCCAAAGAGAACTCATGGTTTGATTTGAGCTGTAAAGAGGTTATTAGGATCAGAGATGTAAGTTTCCGTTGTTATAAAGCCAACCCGACTGAGGAAAACCGGAATAAGTTTAAACAAGCTAGAAAGACCTGTAATGGTCATATTCGAAGAACCAAATTTTTGCATGATCAGAAATTAAGACAAAAAATACTGCAATGTCCCAAAGGCAGTAAAAATTTTTGGTCATTTGTATAAAACGTACGAAACACCACGTCATCCTCGGTTCCAACGCTCGTCCACAATGACACTTCCTATGTAAGCTCGATTGATAAAGCCAATTTGCTTGCAGCACATTTTGCTGTTAATTCGAAGCTACCGGATAGTGTCATGAGTCCTCCTGTTCTTGAGAGCGTAAATGATTCTATGGGACGAATCTTCTTTCGCACTCGTGCAGTCGAAAGAGTACTGAAAGACCTTGACATACACAAATCCGCTGGCCCGGATAGTATTCCCCCTATTGTTCTGAAGAGGTGTTCTTCAACGCTGGCAAAACCACTGCGTAAGCTTTTCCATCTGTCCTATTCTACAGGTCTCTTCCCGAGTGGATGGAAAACTGCATTTGTCCAGCCTGTCCCTAAAAAAGGCGAATCCTCCTCCCCCTCAAACTATCGTCCAATTGCACTTATGTACGTCCCTTCTTTCCAAGGTCATGGAAACGCTGATTAATTTTTAGCTTAAGAAATATCTTGAAGAACGGAAGCTTCTTAATGACCGACAGTATGGCTTTCGTAGCAATAGGTCCACTGATGATCTCATGGTTCATCTCACCGAACAGTGGAACAAATCTTTACATCGTTTTGGAGAAAGTAAGATTATTGCACTTGATATTTCAAAAGCATTTGATAGAGTTTGACACCAAGCTCTCTTATCGAAAATGCGTGCTTTTGGTATTGATGAATCTCTTCTTCGTTGGATTAGAAATTACCTTTCTAACTGTTCAATACAAGTTGTATTGGATGGTTTCATGTCTGAAATTCATAAAATAAATGCTGGTGTACCCCAGGGCTCCGTTTTGTCTCCGACTCTCTTCCTTATATTCATAAACGATCTCTTGTCTGTCACTTCTAATCCATTAAACTGTTTCGCCGACGACAGTACCCTCAGCTTTTCATATTCGTTTCTAGATTCACATCCTTGTCCTTCGAATGTGGAATTTCAACGGCAGCGTATGATAAGCTCATTAAATTCTGATCTTGACAGCATTGTCCAATGGGGAATCAAAAACCGTGTAGAATTTAATGCTTCCAAAACTCAATGCTGTCTCCTGTCGTTAAAGCGTAACCCGGCCCCGATGCCGCTATCCATGAGCGGCACTTGCATCCAGGAAACTAATCAACTTTCAGTACTTGGTATGAATATCACAGATCACCTCTTAGTCATGTATTACACGGCGCGTGAGTTTAACGCGCAACTCTTGGTTATTTTCTTTTGAACATTCATTCCGTGACGCGAGTGTTATTACACAAAGCCTTTTTCTCATTTCAGTACTGCGCGTTTATTTGACAGTTTTTTTCATTTTATTTTCTTCGCTCATTCTTAGATTACATAAACTTAATTCTAATACCAAAAATGGAAGCCAAAGATCTAACAAATTTACTAGACACGATGGTAACTATTGTTAATTGTATGGATACCGATAGCAGTTCCGATGAAGAAATAATGTTGGAGATTGTAGATATTTGTGAAGATGCTTTGGATATATTAAACAAAAAGAAATTGGATTAAACAATGGACGAAACAAAGACCTGTCCAGGGATCATTCAGTTTTTTAACATCTGAACTTAAAGTAAATGAAAGCGAATCCTTTTTTAATTATCTCTGGATGGACGAAAAAACATTTGACCTGCTTTTATCACTAATTGAAAATGACATCAAAAAAGAAAATACAATGATGAGAGACGCTATCTCACCGCCTGAAAATTGGCAGCTACTTTGAGATTCCTAGCTACAGGTGAATCTTTCAAGAGCATAAATTATCAAACCAGACTGTCGCAACCCTTTCTTTCCAAAGCCATCCCAGAAGTTTGCGCAGCGATACGGCTAAGAGTTGTTTCACTTAAAATGTTAACCCTCGAACTGTTTGATGTGGAGGGAATTGATTCCAAAGATCGATCTGGTGTCAAAAAAGTTTCAGATAGAGGCCCTCCGTTATCTCTAGGGAAGGGATAAATCTTCCTCGACGCATTCGCCGAGAATTTTTTGTATGGCCCAACTTGCCTTCCTCTTAACTCGGTCACAATGTTTATTTGTTTGCCATTTACGTGGACATAGGAAGCAATGGAGGAACTAATGACGCTGGAGATTTGCTACAAAGCTCTTTGCAAAACATATTGGATGATGCACCTAATAAGTTTTCACATGACAGGATTGTGGGAGATGCAAGAGTACTTCCGTTTGTCATTGTTAAGGATGATGCCTTTCTTTTTATTGCATCCATTGATATATTTGGATCAAAAGGCTTCAATGCATTTAACAAACTTTCAAATGCGTCTGGCTTTTTGATCCTGTTTGTTATATATTCCGGATGGCAAGGATTATAGAGAATGGGGTGTATTTCGTAATTTAAAATGAGCTCGGACGTTAATTCCTTGCTTCATTTGAATTCCTCAGCCATTTTTATTTGTGTTCATTCATCAACATTCAAAATGTAAATAAAGCAAATCCAAAAAAGAGAGAAAGAGTAGAAAGAGAAACGTCAAAAACATGCAAGGAAATTTCTACCCGTGCATGTTCAGATAGATTTATTTCTGTTTCATCTTTTCGTTCTTTCTTTCTCTTTTGCACTTCATTCACGCGAGGCTAAACACGCGCCGTGTAATACCGGACTTATGGAATGATAACATATTCGATATCGCTAAAAATGCTGCCAGATGCTTAGGATTTCTCCGAAGATGCAAGAAATTTTTCACCCCTTCTGATCTGGCTATAATCTACAAAGCTTGAATATAATTCGCATATCTGGGCAGGTGCCCCCAAAACAAATTTAAATCTCTTGGATAGAATTCAAAAAAGGGCTTTAAAAATGATAGGCGACAGAACTATAATCGAAACATTTACATCGCTAGAACACCGTCGCAATGTTTCATGCCTTTCGTTATTTTATAGATATTTTTACAAACAATATTCTGTCGAATTAGCCAGTTGCATTCCACCCCTTAAACAATTCAGCCGTAATACTCGCACTTCTAGGAATGCTCATCAGTTTACCCTTGAGCTCAATTTCGGGCGTACTGTTAAGTACAGAGATTGTTTCTTAAATCGCACATCGAGAATGTGGAATGCTTTGGCCAACTCTGTTTTTCCCTCCCATTTTGATGTTCAGAACTTTAAGACCAATGTGCACCGGTATCTCCTCTTAAATCCTTCCCTATTTTCCTAACGCTCGCACTGTGTTTAAATATAAACATATAAAGGGTACTAATAACCCCTTGAGTGCTTGTGAATACAAAAAAAAAAAAAGTATTATGTAAGGGTTTTTTTCTTGTAGTGTTTTCCCTTAATAATTTATTATAACCATAGTAAAATTAAAATATTGTCGTAAATTTATTGTATTGTAGATGTAAAGAACAAGCTTCTGTATCTCTTAAATAATTTAATTCATTATAAAATAGTCTAAGCCTTAAACTGCAAATAAATATGAACTGAACTGAAGTCTATTCATGATGAAATGTCAAAGCATACTGAGCATCTTTCTCTTTGACACCATGTGTGAAATCCCGCGTGATCTGTCAAATACTAATGCATGAAAATCCTAACCTCAAAAAAATCACCCTTTAAAAAATTACTGTTTTGCTTTAACCTTTTGAAAATATTTTGATCTTAAAGGAGTCAAGGAAACTTACAAATCGTAGAGAGGAATACATATGTTTGGCTCTTGAATTTATAGTCTAAGAGCCAGCAACAGAAAAAGTAACGTCATTTCTTTAAGAAAATATTTGGTCTTATTGTATAGTCTGAATATACATAAATAAACATTAAAATAATAGTCTGCCACTTCCCTGTTGGTGGAGAGGGCGTTGGTAAGGGGTTAAAGGAGTAACAAAAACTAGGACAAAAACGTGATATCATTAAAGCTGATTTTTGGTGTGTTGACGCTAAATAATATTCTATGTAACATATCAAAAAGGCAGACAATTTGGGTGGTACGAAGATGGTGGCAGACTTAGAGGCAGAGATAAGTGGCTAATTACGCCATTTCATTAAGCTTGAAAAAGGTGTTAAAATTTTTAAAATGTTATTATAATCCTATAAACAAAAAGGCAGACAAATATTGCGAGCCGAAAACCCTGGCAGACATAAAAACACAAACAAAATTTATTTTTTATTATTATTATTTTATTCCAATTTGTTACGCGAATATGTTGCATATCGAGAATTAACAATGGCAGGGCACCATGGAAAAACAGCACAATACTACATGATATACATCAATCTCATCAACAATTATCTGCATTTACAAAGAAGCATTCGAACTGGCGATTTTGAGCTCTTCAAATGTACATAGGTATATTGTCAAACATTTCTAATCAATTTTTCACATTCAATTAGCCAAATTATGCGCGATGGCTCACTAGATATCATGACAATCTGCTTAAAATTGAAGAAACTCACTAGAAACTCAAAGCAGTTTTTGAGAAAGGAAATTTTGGTGTGAAATGTACCAACAAGAATTTTTCTAGACAACCCATAGATCTCACTTTGGAGCAAACTGTCAACGCAGATGCAGCACGGCGATTAACAGGGGTTACACACTTCACGTTTTTTTTTTTTTTTATTTTAATTCATTTTTATTAATTCATTCTTAACCTATCTTAAAGCTAGACAAAAATTCATAAAATTAGCCTAATTATCCATAACTTACAACTAACTTAATGGTCCCATACGGACACTCTAAGTTAAACTTTAACACTAACTACTAATGCCTTTCGGCCCTAAGATGTATTTTAACTTCAATTCAATTTTATTTATTATTGTATTAATTAGAAAATTAAAAAAAAAACTAATATCAATATCCTTTTTATTTTTGCTTAAAAACTACTTAAATAAGGTCCCTAATATAAAACTTAAAACTAACTTAAGCTACCTATTCTACCTATAAACTACTTAAAACTAGAACAACCACAGCAGCAAATCTAACATTTTTTGTTTTTATATTTTACTGTCTTTTTTTGTATGTTTTTTTTTTATTTTTTTTTTTGTTTTTTTTTTATATTCCATATATTTTTTTGTTTTTTTTTTTTTTATTTTTTTTCGTTTTTTTTTATTTTTTTTTTATTTTTTTTTGTATTTTTTTTTTGTGCCACCATGCCTATTCTACTTAAAACTAAACCCTAAAACTATAAAACAAGTATGTAAGCCGGCCAAGGCTTAAACCCCATCCCGACTACCCACTATCAAGTGCCGATTGAAGCCACCAAAACGTGTCCTCCTGCTTCACCCTATCAGTCCGGTCCCGTTCGGACACAGCCCTACTGAACTGAAGGAGCTCCGCTCCACCTTGTGCCATGACGTCCCGATTGTACGGGAGTCGCCTATCCACGGTTCTTCGTCTGACGTGGTAGATTAACGGGACTGCCAAGACATAGCTTTTACAATGTGACCTCGAACGAGTTTTATCACGAAATTGTCAATTCTACACACTTCACGAATTCCCTATCGGCTAGGCAACGGTGGGCAAAAGGTCACATTATCAGATCGACTATAATTTCCTACGTTTACGAACAAACTGGATTAAAAAAACAGCAAGATATTTTGGGAGAATTGGAGCATAGCAAAATTAAAAAAAAAATCTAATCATCTGCACAAATGTATTGAATCTGTTAATACAAATATGAACCCATTTCAATCAAACTTGGATGAGAAATTTCTGTTCAACATCGAACAAACAGGGCAGAGGTTACGAGAAAATTTTATTTCGGAATGTGCGGCAGCTGACGACAGATTTGAGAAACCTATTAAAAGAATCGTAATTTTTAACTACACCAAAAAAAAGTTAATTAAAATTGGCAGCAAAATGCAGGAAGTGAAGATGCAGCGAGATTTGTTCGGCCGAATGCTTGGAGTTTCGATGTAAGAAAAATATAGCAAAGATCTTGTCATATCCTCTAACACCTATACCTATGTCTATGTGTCACCTAGATGGATCAATGTGCAAGACTGACAAGTCAACTCTCATGAAGCTATTGGAGAAAAGAGTAGTGAGTAACCCACCACCGAATATTGATATTGTCATACTGGACGGCTTTTTCGTGTTGCATTTAGTCAAAGAAGTTCCCAAAACATTTGGTATGGTATCAAAAAAATTCTTCAAATAGTTACACGGTTTTGTGCATTGCGGATTGATCTTGTTTTCGTTCAATACTTTTCACCATCCATTAAAGATAATGAACGTTCGCGAAGGGACGGCTTTGAAGATCGTGCCTACGTGATAACAGGATCAGATCAGGTCAGACCTTCCGATTTTGTGAAGGAACTCCGAAAGGCAAACTTTAAAACAGATCTTGTACGATTTTTAATCTCACACTGGGAGACTGATGAAGTGGCTCCATTCATTGGAAATTTCGATAAATGCTACTCTCATAAAGTTGTAAATGATCGTGTAGAAAAATCTATTGATGAGCTATTATCATGTGAGCCTCATGAAGAAGCTGATACGAAAATAGTTTATCACATTTGCAACATTAACTTCAAGGCCAACATTGTTATCAAGTGCTCAGACACCGACATTCTTATTGTAATGCTAAGAAATATGGACCACTTGAGCCATTCGTTAAATATTTGGTTGGATGTTTGGTGCTGGCAACAATCGAAGGTATTGATGTCACCTTATTATACGGTAATTTGGGTGAGACTATTTCAAAAGCCCTACCTGGGTTTCACGCAATGACCGGTTGTGACTACAATCCAGCATTTTTCAAAAAGGGGATAAATAGACCTTTCACATTGCTTTGTAAAAATATTGAGTATCAAGAAGCATTCTCAAAAGTTGCCAATTATAATTTATTTGATACTGAAAGAAGGCAAGGTTTGAAATGTTTACGCAAACGTGTAAGTCAAAGGACGTAAATGAGGCGTTTAGTAAAAAGTTTAAAAATGTTGATGCTTCAAATCTACCTCCATGCCAGTCGGAATACATCAGCAACTCTTAAGATCACAATACATTAGCGGCCTATGTAGAAATGCTCATTTAAAAACCCCCACTCAATTACATCCAACTGAGTATGGATGGAACAAAATTGATGGAAAGTATGAATTGCTTTGGTTTAAAGGCGAGCAGTCACCACCTTTGGTTAATGACGTAATAATTTAACCAGAAAATTTGGATGAGGATATGAATGTCACTGGTTATGAACAATATGAACTCATTTTTACTTTATAAAATAATTGCAAATTTTTACCAAATTATTTTGCAGATAATGAAGAGAATGAAGATAGTGATGACGATGGAAGCACTTCCATTCAACAAATACGATGTGGAATAGAATAGAGAATAAAATATTTGAAAGTAAAACCTGATTTCTTTGAGAAGTTCAATTTGTTCATTTGTTTTAATTTTTTTTTAATAATAATTTTTTTTTTGTGTTTTTATGTCTGCCAGGGTTTTCGGCTCGCAATATTTGTCTGCCTTTTTGATTATAGGATTATAATAACATTTTAAAAATTTTAACACCTTTTTCAAGCTTAATGAAATGGCGTAATTTGCCACTTATTTTCTCGACCTGCCTCTAAGTCTGCCACCATCTTCGTACCACCCAAATTGTCTGCCTTTTTGATATGTTACATAAAATATTACTTAGCGTCAACACACCAAAAATCAGTTTTA
Organism: Eupeodes corollae; assembly: GCF_945859685.1. Lineage (NCBI taxonomy): Eukaryota > Metazoa > Arthropoda > Insecta > Diptera > Syrphidae > Eupeodes > Eupeodes corollae. Next base: position 168,876,081 of record NC_079147.1, on the reverse strand, counting down.
ATTATATCACGTTTTTGTCCTAGTTTTTTTTACCCCTTTAACCCCTTTCCAACGCCCTCCCCACCATCGGAGAAGTGGAAGACAATTAAGCATTATTCACATGAGCACGACCAACGAATGAACGAATATTCGTCGATTTTGACATTTCATTCACATGAGAGTTTTTAATTCGTCGCGAATAAAGTTTGACTTTGATCACCGAAATCAAAACAAGAATGAATTTTGTAGGTTAAGTACGCGCGATTATTTTATTCGTTGCGAGTGTGGATAATGTGGAACGCGAATAAAGTTTGACAGTTCGTATCTACTTCAATTTTTTTCGCGACGAATAAATTTGTTTTCTTAAATTTATTAATATATGATATTGAAAAGTAAAAGTATGCATCATAAATCAAATAGAAACTATATTGCTATCGTTTTGTTAAGAATTTGTGTGGAAATATGTCTTCAAACGTATATAAACTCACATTTTGTAATTCATTCGTCGTTCGTTGGTCGCGCTCATATGAATGCTGCTTTACGAGTATTTTATGGCTGAATCACATACACGAGTTCAGCGATAGGAATTCAATGCATGCTATCACAATGTAGCTTCGACCTCACGTTTTGTTTGACAATCGTAAGGAAAAGAATGTAATGTAACGTAATGTGACTCCAAACGGAAGCTCTAGTTCGATTTTCTGAACATTTGCTTTGTCTGACAGCTCATCAGCAGTAAAAAAATGTCAACAAACAAAATATATGCTCTTTGGAGGGATGAAATAATAGAAATGTCATTCAAAGCAACCTCGAAGCGGGCCTAACGTAACGGAGACGAAGCCGAAGCTGAAGCGTGTATGTGTTTCAGCCATTAATGTTTATTTATTTTCAGACTATACAATGAGACCAAATATTTTCTTAAAGAAATGACGTTACTTTTTCTGTTGCTGGCTCTCATCTCAGTCTATTAAGGAAATTGTTTGAAATTATAGTTCAAAAGAAGCAAATCAAGGTAAAAATAGAAATAAGAAGAAATTCAAGACGAGTTTCAGGAATTTAAAGGCAACTCAAATTCGCGATCTTATATTTTAGGTTACTTTTTAAAAACCCTAATATTTGAGAAGTTTCGAAATCAAAAGGAATTCCTACGAAAAAATAAATAGATCCGCCATTCGAAATATCGGTACGAACACTTATAGTCCAATAATAAATACGTTCATCATTTCTATTAAAATCACCAATTAAACGTCCATACCGATATGTTTGTATGTGAGTACTGAGTTCGTTTGGTTCTTGTGAATCATTTTAACCCACCTTTATATGGATACTTTATTTTTGATTTTAAACGACGAATTATGCTTTATTTACTTATTGCTTCATTAGTTCGATTCTTTAAAAAAATCATTATTTTATACAAAGAACTCTTTTGTTGCATGTATACAGGGTGTCCGTTTAGGATGGCCCAATATGTGGTAAGCCAAGTCATAACATTTCTGAATTTGGAAACTTGTTTATCCCTAATCATAACGGTTTTTGAGTCTAATATTTAATACAATTCTGAGAACATTTACTTTAAGTCGGTTTATCGCTCACTTTGTCCACAAATGATTTAGGTTTTTAATGTTTTACACATTTTACAATAATTCAAGCAAAATTGATGGACAGTTCGCTAATATTAATTTATAATACAAAACTGAATTCCAACTCATTTATGCACTTCAATCTAGTAGTATGCTGCCAGAAATTTGGCTGAATTGATTATAGGTTTTTGTTTTTTTGTATACTTTCTAAAAAGGTATGCATTTTATCACAATCAAGTTTATAACGAAAGTTATAACGATTTGAAAGCATCTTTAATTCCTTCATTTTACTGCTGGCGGACTATCCTTAACGGGGCGCCCTGTATAATGAATATCTCAGTATGATCAACTGTACCGTCCCCCCTCTCCACTTTTTTTTAAATGCACTTAACCAGCGTCAATAAATGATTCATAACATTTCATTTGTAATTTTTATACTAATATTCCTGAAATAAATACTTGTGATTTCGGGCAAAAGATAGGTTTTCAACTGATTTGATTTAATCTGTTAATTACTAATCACTTTTTTTTGTATAGTAAGTTTGTTTTCAGATTTTCACAATTAAATACAGTAAAATCTTATTTGCTTATCGTACATATATATTTCCTCTCAGACATTTTTAAAATATATATTATTGTTTCACCTTTCACCTTAGATAAGACTTATAATCAAAATAATTCTTTCAATTTTATTCTTTGTTTAAAATGAAACTAAAAGTTCAATTTACCGAATATTGTTACAACAGCAAAACGCATGATTAGATACTCTGTGTAAAACTTGAGTAGGCACAAATAAAATTAGATGAATAAACAATTAAAATTTGTATCTAATACGCACAACTATGCCAACTTGTATTTTAAATCACAATAAGTACAATGATGACTTAAGCGTGAGAGCAAACTGAAACCTATAGACTGATTCAAGCCAACTTTTATACAAGTGTTCATTCCCATCTGAGATTATGGTGGTCAGTCCAAAAACAACGTCATGATGATGTGAAGATACATCAGAACCAATTGAAATATATCTAAAGAGAAATACTCTACTGACATGTGATGCGTTACCTCAATCTAAAATAAGATTTTTTGATTAATAAAATAAATTAAAAAAAAGGCATTAGCAAGAGCTTAGATTTCGATTGTTTCTCTGGTATATGGATTATCTCATCCATAACATGACAGAGTGACAAAATGCAAAAATTAAAACTAACTCGGCTCAGCTTCTGCTTGAAAATTATTGCCCACTCTTAAATGTAAATTAATTTGTTGTTGTTATTTTTAGTTTGTCTATGGGGTAAGTATTTGTTTCATGATATAAATCAATATAAAATAAAAAATGGTTGGTATGCGACCCACAGTGATAACTTCCCATACCGTCTGTCAATTTGTCTTGCTTAAAACTTTTTTCTATCAATACTTGATTTGAAAACCATTTCTTAGTTTTCGTAGGTTTTCGTGTTTTGTTAAAAAAGTTGTCAATTAAATTTTTTAAAAAAAAATAACTGAAAACTATCACCAATATTTTGTATATATGATGCAATATTTTGATTTCAAAATCTAATTTTGTTAACCAGACTTTTAGTTGAAACCAATTTTTATCAATTTCTGTAGCACTGTATATAAACAAATAGGTACAAATTTAATTTTTCTAGGAACAATATTTTACCTTAATAAAAGAATTTAGCACAGAATGCAATCACTTTGAAGTCAATAAATTTATTTTTCACGAGATATTGAGAATCGAATATTAATTTTTACCAATTTTGCGTATTTTTTTTTTGTAGATTTTAATTCCCATGGAAAAACTGAATGTTGGATTCTTTAAACAAAAATTTAACTAAGTGTCGAAAACAATGTAATAAAGTTTCTTGGAATCGAGAATTATTTCTTTTTATTCAAACGGAATCGGTTTTGATCGAGTCTAACTCTAAGAAAATATTTATCTTTTAAATAAACATGGGTTTTAGCACGAGTAGTACCCGTGGCATGATTGTTAGTGCGTTGGACTTAAATGCGGTTTAATGACGATTCCTTGGCAAATGCCATAATCGTCGAGCAAACGGGACCAAGTCCCTTGTTAGTGACGAAGGTTGAGCTTCAGCTCATCTTCAATTCAATAAAAAACAAAAAGTCAGCAGGCGTCGATGGTATATCCAACGTTGTACTAAGACATTTACCGATGGAAGCAATTGACATTTACACCACGCTCTTCAATAATGCACTGAATAATGCATATTATCCAGTGCATTGAAAGACCGCTGTGGTTCATCCTCTCCCGAAAAAGGGAAAGGACAGCTCCAACCCGTCAAATCTTCGGTCGATAAGTCTTCTTCCGAGCATCAGAAAAGTCTTCGAAAAGATCATTAATAGGGCTCTGACTAAGTGGGCTGCGGACAGCAAAATTATTCCGGATAAACAGTTCTGGTTCAAGGCGGGTCATGACACAATTCATGCTGCGTCTAAACTCGTTTCTGATATCCAATGGAATAAATCAAAACAACAATGCACAGGTGCTGTTCTGGTTGATTTGGAAAAGGCCTTTGACACTGTATGGTTAGAGGGTCTTTACCTAAAACTGAGCAGGCTTGGCATAAGCAAGCCATTGTTGCATAAACTTTATGATATGCTTAACGGTAGAAAGTTTGTTGTCAAAAGTGAGAATGTAACTTCTACCACAACATTCTCAATTAAAAATGGTCTTCAACAGGGAGCGGTGAAAGGTTGAGGTTATTAGAATTCTCTTGCAGCGTGATTTCGACAAGATTCAGCGATATTGCGACGACTGGAAACTGAAAATAAATAACCAGAAGTCGGAGACAATTCTGTTCCGGACTCCGTTGGCTGGGGCCACGAGGGATACGTGCAAGAATTGGCGCAAGATGGTCATCGTTGATCTTCACGGGCAGCCATTAGCGAGGGAAAGTGTAGTGAAGTACCTCGGTATCTGGTTAGATCAGTATTTATATTTCGACAGACATATAAATGCTGCTCTGACCAGTTCCAGAGGAGCCTTCGCTTTGACGAAACAGCTGTTTTTTAGCAGTCGGCTTGACCCCAGAGTGAAGGTAATTTGCTACATGGTCTTTATACGGCCAATGATCGTTTATGGTTGTCCTGTGTGGTTCAACGTTGCCTTTTCCCAGATGGAGAAGTTTCGGGTGTTCGAGTAGCAGTGTTTACGACGCTGTACCGGCTCCTATCGAACAGCCGAATCTTCTTATGTGCATTACTATTCCAACGAGGTCCTATACAACGGGTCTCGAATCAACAGAATTGACAATTTCGTGATAAAACTCGTTCGAGGTCACATTGCAAGAGCTATGTATGTCTTCGACCAACAATTTAATTTTCGGGGCGTTCTATCCAAACGACGAGTATTTTGAAAGTGCACGCTTGAGCGGCTTCATTCCACCAGAGGCATTCCTCTTTTTAGACAAATGCGGTCTGATATAGGAAATGCAGTTCTGTTAATCTACCACGTCAGACAAAGAACCGTGGATAGGCGACTCCTGTACAATCGGGACGTCATGGCAAAAGGCGGAGCGGAGCTCCTTCGGTTCAGTAGGGCTGTGTCCGAACGGGACCGAACTGATAGGGTGAAGTAGGAGAACACGTTTTGGTAGCTTCAATCGGCACTTGATATTGGGTAGTCGGGATGGGGTTTCAAGCCTTGGCCGGCTTACATACTTGTTTTATAGTTTTAGGGTTTAGTTTTAAGTAGAATAGGCATGGTGGCACAAACAAAAAAATAAAAATAAAAAGAAAACAAATTAGAAAAAGAAAAAAAAAACATGGAATATAAAAAAGAAAAAAAAAACATACAAAAAAAAGTCAATTAAATAGTTAATTAATTAGATTTGCTGCTGTGGTTGTTCTAGTTTTAAGTAGTTTATAGGTAGAATAGGTAGTTTAAGTTAGCTTTAAATTTTATATTAGGGACCTTATTTTAAGTAGTTTTTAAGTAAAAATAAAAAGGATATTGATATTAATTATGTTTTATTAGGCTCTTTTGGTCTTTTTGTTTTTGGAATGCGAATAAATAAAAACTTTATTCCATTCTTTTACCCAACGTTTCCTAAGAATTTCTTACTTCTTCAGGGGATTTTTTTGTTCGGGTACTGCCTCTTGCGAGGAATTGACAAATCCTTCAAGAGTAATTTTTGTCATGAAAAAGTGCTTTTTTCATACTAGCCGTTCGGATTCGGCCCAAAATTGTAGGTCCCTTCCATTCCTGACAACAGTACTCGCACTGTTGCGCCACCCCATTTGATTTTTAGCACGAGTGAATAATAATAATAAATTGTGGCAAATGCAAATACTTAAAATTATAATAATTGAAAAATTTCAGGTGTTTTCATTAACGACTAGGCCTTCGTTAAATACTTTCATAAAAGTAGATTTGCCACAGATATGAGCATAAATGACATCAAAGACGAGTGTATTGTGCATCCACATTTCTTCTTCATATTTCGAAGGATACAATTGAAATATCAAAATGGAAAATTTTTTATTAATGATTTACAGTTTACGTTTAACAGTTGACAAGTCTTCAAATCGGGAGCGCTTTAAATTTAATTTGTTTTAGTTGTTTTTTAATGTTTTTATAATATTCAAATCAATGCATCCCCTGAAGAAGACGGCAATCACCGTCGAAACGTTGGGAACAATCAGATGAAAACTGTTTTCATTTAATCATCAAAAATATCAACAAAGTCGATGAGAATCACCACTTTAATTGTTCTTAAATCAAACACCTTTTTTTATCAATGATATTTTAAGACATTAAATTTTTAATGAAAAAAGAAGCTGATGGTGAAATGCGGCATACAATGTTTAATGTTTAGAAAAAAAAATCAGCTAAAAGTTTAATATGTTTTGAAAAATGGTAAATTATTAATTTTTAACATTCTGCAACGCTAAGTTTCTGAGCTAAGCTAAATTTTTTAAATAGAAATCACCACTACTAAGAAACAGTTGAAATAGTCGAGTGTTGGAAATATACTTGAAGAATCTAATAGTCCAAGAGCCCAGGGCCGCCAGACGTTACTTATTTTCTGAGTAACAAAATGTATCGTACAGAATATTATATATATAATTTTAAATAGTGTTAGTGTATTCTATGAAAGTATACATACTTGCTAGGTTGGGGCGGCGCGGCGGCCAGTTTACCTGTACCAGGTACTAAAGGTAAAAAAACTCTTACTTTTCTTAAAGTCTGAGTGATAATTTTTGTATATATTTTACACAATTTCATACAAAATTTAAAATCAATATTGCCAGACAGTTTTAGTCGGACACTTTAAAATTTGCGAAAAAATGAGGTAAGTTTTCTTAGAGTCTTTATTTTTATACATGATATTTTGGAAACTATTTCAACACGTTTTGCAAACAGCCAGACAAATTGTAGGAGCCAAATATCCCCCAGACATTTTTAAAATCTCGCTTTGATTATGAGTGTAAGATAATTATTCGTACGCTCAAGCGAGAGAGATATATACGTGCGCCTATTTCCTCCTTTGTCGGTATACTCTGTGTAATATTCAGTTGTATTTATTTCGTTCAGTGCAGCTTTTCGGGATACAAATATAATGTAAATAAAAATAAAGAATATCATGGCAAAGTCATTAAACTGTGTTTTTTGTAATAGTTCTGATGTGAATTTAACATTATTTACAAAAGAGACATTGCAAAAGTGTCGAACAATTTCAAAACAATGGAAAGAACATAACCTCAAATTTAAGGATGTTGTTTTGCCGGGTGATTTGTTTGAAAGTGGTTATCATAGACAGTCTTACAAATCATTTACAGGATTAATGAAAAAATATTATTTGCCAAAATCTACACATACAGAAAAGACTACCCCAGAGGAAAATTCGTCAAATATTACAGGGAATCAATCAGCAGCGTGTTTATCAAGATCTGAGTTTGATGCACAGTGTACTGATCCACAATCTTCCATTTCACAACCTCTAAGTCCAGAAACTTCTTTTATAATATAACCTGAGTTAATTGAACCGGTCCTATATTCACAAGCAAATAATGTAGTGCTGGAAAATGTTACTTCCTCTTCTGAAATTAATACGTCGACTGAAAGACTTACATCACTTGAATATTGCTCCAAACTATGCTACTTGTATGTTTTGTGATAAAAAAACAAAAAAGCTTCGATCAAAAAGATTGCCTTTATTTTCATCTAACAAAAAAGATTTTCTGTTTAGAATAGGTCTAGAGTATGAAAATTTTACAGAGTTAGTTAATAAAGTAACAAATTATCCAGGACTAAAAGTCTACTATCATAATAATTGTCAATTAAACTTTTCATACAAGGCATCTTCAAATAAAAAAACAACTAAAACTTATCTCCATAGATATTATATGGAATTATTAGAGGAAATTGATAAAGAAAATAGCTACAATAATTTTACACCACACAATTTAGAACTTAAGCTTATAAAAATATTTGATAAAGAGATAACATTTTTTATTATACAAAATAAAAAACTATTAGCTCCAAAACATTTAATAATAATCGATGAACAACTATATAACAATTTGAATGATGAAGATGTGCTACACAAAGCTGCTTTATTATTGAAAAAACCCGTCTTACAAATCGAGAAGACAAAATTACCAGAACATATAACAGTACAAAATTTAGAGGACGGAGAAGCATCAGTTAATGGATTTTTATTTCACTCTGATAGCTGGTAGCAATCGAAAACGTAAAGAAAATCCAAAATGTATTCGTCAAGTCAAATCGTATTGTGAAGATATCGTATATGCTGTCCACAATGGTAGAGTCAAAACGTCCAAACATATTATGCTTGGAATTTCTTTGAAGAGTTTAACTAGTAGCCGTAAAATTATAGATATTACTCATAGATATGGTCACTGCGTTAGTTATAATGGAATTGAATAGTTGAAGGCACCGGTGTTGCTTTTGACAATTTTGATCGATTCGTAGAAACAAAAAGTTTTAAGGATACGCTACACGATACTGTTGGCATTATTTATCAAAATATTGATGTTAGTAGATCAGAAGAAACACAATTATCAAATTTACCTGCTGGAAATAGCGATATAGCTATACTCAAGTAAAAGAAAACGAAGAACACTTGAGGTTATACCTACAAACCTAAAGGAACAACCATCGGTAACAAAAAAACGAAAAACAATTATTTAGACTTGTCGATTCATGAAAATTTAAATACTGACCCTGTAAATTTGCAATTATACAAAACAATTGACATAATTTGGATGATTAGTCATGTTCTTCACTTACCAAAAGCTCCAATGTGGGTTGGTTTCAATAATTTACTGAGTGACAGTGATAATTCAAGACAAATAGTTTCTTATTTGACTCCGATTAATGAATCACCAACCAATAAATCAGTAGTTTTGGAGACCATGAAACGAAGCCAAGAAATTTGTAAAGAAGTCCAACAGCCTTCCATCCGAGTCTCTTACGATCTCGCCATTGCAAAAGTAGATTTACAAATTCAAGCTAACAGCAAACCAAATTTGAATAATCTATTCATACATCTAAGACCTTTTCATATTATGATGGCTTATTTCAAAACTATTGGCAAAATCATTGTAGATTGTGGTTTAACCAATATTATGGTAGAAAGCAATCTGTTAGCTTCGGGCTCGGTAAATGGATTTCTTGAAGGAAAACATTTTAATAGGTGTAAAAGACTTCATCCTTTTGATAGCTGTAGGATTGGAAGTTTTACATTTCAAATCATTTTTAGAAGTAAATAATGTCGTGATTACAGATCACGTGACCAACAAAATTGAAAGGCTGAGAACTTCTTAATGTCATTTTTGACTATTACTTTTCGCCATGAATTAAAGATTATGAGAGATCTCTTCGGTATGAATCAGCACAGTTGGAGTTTAGTATTACTGGATCCGATCAAGTTCGACCATCTGATTTCGCAAAAGAATTGAAAAATGTACACTTTAAACAGGCTCTTGTTGATTTTTTTATCCTACATTGGGCTTCTAACGAGATGGTTCCATTCATTGGCAGTAAAAAAGTTTTCATTAATTTTAAACAGTGTCATTCATATACCGTCATTAATAATACAATTGTATCTAATATTGAAGAAAGTCTTTGGTGTCCAGATCATGAAGAAGCTGACACTAAAATTATTTACCATGTATGTAATATTGATATGCAGTCTAATTTTGTTATTAGATGTTCTGATACTGATATTGCAGCAATAATGCTGGGCAATATGCATCGTTTAAAAAACGATGACTCTCACGTATGGATATTGACTGGTACTGGAAATAAGCTGAGATACATTGATGTTTCAAAAATTTGCGAGAATTTAGGACCGTGTTTATCTCGAAGTTTACCAGGCTTTCATGCGATTATTGGCTGTGATTATAACCCAGCTTTTTTCAAGAAAGGTAAACAAAGGCCATTTAATATTCTTAGAAAAAACGAAGAGTACCGAGAAGCATTCGCCAGATTCGGCGAGTTGGAATTATTTAGTAATATTTAACTTGAGGAAAAAACCTTCAATACAATTTAGAAATTTATTTCTGATGTTTACAACGTAGCCGAAGTCATTGATATAGATGCTGCAAGACTTCAATTGTTTATCAACATTTACACTGCTTCCGACGTAAATGAAGAGTTTGTCCGGAAAAATATTAAAAACTTTGATGCGAGCAACTTACCACCGTGTAAGATGGAACTTCGACAGCAGTTTCGGAGAGCAAATTACATCGGTAGTCTCTGGAATAATGCTCACATGAAGACGCTTGGTATATTCAGGCCTGAGAATAATGGATGGAAGTTAGAAGACAACCAGTATCAATTCAATTGGTTCGATGGAGATCAATTACCAGCTTTCGTCAGTGAATCGCTTGACAAAAACTCAGGTATTTCTATAAAAAATTCTTTTATAAATGTATAGCTATTCCATTCTTTATTACGTTACATGTTTTTACAGAGACAAGTAATGCTGATCTTGATGACGAGATGATGACTTAGACATTCAATACAAAGATTGGCTGGATGACGAGTTATCAAATATCAACGATGACGAAAATTGAAAATTACAATGCACTTATTAATTAGCAAAGTAACTAATCTTGAATTAATTTATTTATAATATTTTCTATACAAAATTCTTAATATCTTGTAGAAGAACTTGAATAAATATTTTTTTTATAGAATTAAATGCTAGTAAAAATTAATTTTCTAATTACTTTTAATATGAACCTTTTGCCTATATGCTAACAATTTCTGTTTATGGTTTAATCATTATTCAAAAATTTTACAAGACTGAAATAAAACATAAATATAATGGGCCTCTGACATAAAATCGTCAAAACATTATATGCGCGCTCATACTCAAGGCGAGATTGTATTCTGTACGATACATTTTGTTACTCAGAAAATAAGTAACGTCTGGCGGCCCTGGACTCTTACTCTATTATATATGTTATCGTTCAATTATATTATTCGTATAAGTAAGTTATTGTTTGTATGTTTTTTTTTTTGAAAAATATTCGTATTAAAATCTTCTAAACATTTTAAAGGGATCAGCGAAAAAACTTACAACAAAGTTAATTTCTAAGAAATAATGGGTATGTGAAAACAGGAACAAAATATTAAAAAAGCCAAGCCTTCAAAAAAAATAAACTATTAAGATTTATTCGAAAGCCTATTACATGCGTTTTTTAAAAACAGTACAAAATGTACATAAAAAGGGTATTATAAAAATGTGCAAAAACCATACGGACATGTATTTTTATATTGCTCACAAAGTTTACGAAGCTCATTTAATTAAAATCAAATCCATAACAACGGTTCGGTTGGACATTATGTCCATCTTGAACAAATATGCTGAAACAAATATGAAGTTCAACTCAGACGCTCAAAAAAGAGAATTCAAAAAAAAATAATCGTATAACTCTTATTCGGTAAAAACTGTGTTACTGCTGTTAGCATACAAATTTAATGATTTCGAAGAACATTTCACTAAAAACAGAAAAAGTAATGCAAAAGTATAGGTGCATCCTAATGCAATGTGAGCGTGGACCAACTTATAATGACAACTGAACGAAATAGTATAGGTTCTCTGTGTCCACAATTATAACTTACAGAAATTGATGTAAAAGGTTTTCCATTTTGCGGCTTCAAAAGTATAGGGCTAGAATTCAACATCAGGCACACTTAGTTTTTAAACCAATTTTTTCGAAAATGGATCGCTTAACTATCGCACAATGCATACAAATTGTTAAAATCTATACTTCAAAAACATCCATATATCGCGCAACTACGCAAGCAATTGACAAAATTGTGAAGACATTTGAAGAGACTGGATTGGTTAGAGATATTGTAAGGCCTGTGCATCAACGTTTCGAAGACCTGAATGGGTCGATTCCTAGTCGTTCTTAGGAATTAGTCCTGTACAAGGGCACATTATGGCGTTTTTTGCATTTGGATCTACACCTAAATCTATATAAAGTCCAGCTGACAAATAAACTGAATACTGAAGCCATAGCTGATCATTCACAACGTCGTAGATACTTCGAATGGGTGCTTTACCAACAGGTGGTGGACAGCTATCTTTGAAACAAAAATTTCTCAAGTGACGAAGCATATTTCTCACCATGTGGGTATTTTAATAAACAAAATTGTCGTCTACGAATCCTCAAGTAATTGAAAAGGGGCCATTACTTCCAAAAAAAGTCACTGTTTGATTCTTATTCTGGTCCGGAGGTGTGATTGGAATATACTTTACTTCTTCACATTCTTGATTTCCTACCAAGCATTTTGATACCAGCAGCGCCATAAACGGGGTGGAGATGAAATAAAAATATTCGTCCCATAGGAGTACTATAGAAAATATATATACAATGCGGCGACTTCTTGCTTATTTCGAAGAAAAGTGGTATAATTATGTCTGTGGGCCCAAATCCGACTCGTTTTGAGTGTACATATGTAGGTATCGGCTTTTCAACGTACATATGCGTGCAGGTTTTCTATGCCCCAAATGCAACAATTTTGCTTGTTTGCATACCCGACTAGATCAAAATGAAAAGATCATCTGAAAAGATGATTTGCTTGGAATAATCGGCATCTTCTCTAAAGGTCTTTGCACAACGAATGGACGAACAAACGTGATTCAAAAAGGCAATTTCAAAAAAAAAAAAATGCATTTTGTTCTCTAAAACAAGATAATTTTGTAAAACCAATTTGGTCGTGTCTTGGCTAAGTGTTACCATTCATGAAATAAGCATTATTTGAAAAAAAACGTTAGATGACGGACCCTATAAAAACGATCTTGAAGTCCATAAAAAAATGGTAGTTGGCTGTTGGGAATACTCAATTCTTAAATATTGTCCGTTATCTTTGCCTGACTAATAAAGAAAATAGAAGCACATATACGCGTATCGATTTTGATATTCCTCGCTATGAAAATTGCCTGTTCAACAATTAAAGTTGGCAACTAAAAACTTAACTTCATCCGTAGCCATTTTTTTGTATTGGAAGGTCTAGAGGTCTTTAAAGGTCAACTGTCTAGAGGTCTCGAAAGGTCAAGGTCTGGAAAGTTCAAGGTCTTGAAGGGTCTAGAAAGGATAAGGTCTTGAAAAGTCAAGGTGTTGAAAGGTCACGGTCTTGAAAGGTCAAGATCTTGAAAAGTCAAAGTTCAAGGGTCTAGAGATCTTGAAAGGTCAACAGCCTAGAGGTATCGAAAGGTCAAGGTCTTGAAAGGTCAAGGGTTTGAAGGTCCTGAAAGGTCAAGGGTTTGGAGGTCCTGAAAGGTCAAGGTCTTGAAAGGTCACGGTCTTGAAAGGTCAAGGTCTTAAAAGGTCAAGGATCTTGAAAAATAAACTGCCAAGAGGTCTTGAAAGGTCAAGGTCTTAAAAGGTCAAGGGTCTTGAAAGGTCAAGGTCTTGAAAGGTCAAGGGTCTTGAAAGGTCACGGTCTTGAAAGGTCAAGGTCTTGCAAGGTCACGGTATTGAAAAGTCAAGGTCTTGAAAGGTCACGGTCTTGAAAGGTCAAGGGTCAAGAGGTCTTGAAAGGTCATGGTCTTGAAAGGTCAAGGGCCAAGAGGTCCTGAAAGGTCAAGGTCTTGAAAGGTCAAGGTTTTGGAAGGTCAAGGGTCAAGGAGTCCTGAAAGGTCACGGTCTTGAAAGGTCAAGGATCTTGAAAGGTCAAGGGTCTTGAAAGGTCAAGTGTCAAAAGGTCCTGAAATTTCAAGGTCTTGAAAGGTCAAGGGACAAGAGATCCTGAAAGGTCAAGGTTTTGAAAGGTCAAGGGTCAAGGGTCAAGAGGTCTTGAAAGGTCACGGTCTTGAGAGGTCACGGTCTTGAAAGGTCAAAGTCTTGGAAGGTCAAGGGTCAAGAGGTCTTGAAAGGTCATGGTCTTGAAAGGTCAAGGGCCAAGAGGTCCTGAAAGGTCAAGGTCTTGAAAGGTCAAGGTCTTGAAAGGTCAAGGGTCAAGAGTACCTGAAAGGTCCCAGGCTTGAAGGGCCACGGTCTTGAAAGGTCAAGGGTCAAGATATCTTTAAAGGCCACGGTCGTGAAAGGTCAAGGTCTTAAAAGTTCAGGGTCAACAGGTCTTGAAAGGTCACTGTCTTGAAAGGTCACGGTCTTGAAAGGTCAAGGTTTTGAAAGGTCAAGGTCTTAAAAGGTCAAGGGTCTAGAGGTCTTGAAAGGTCAAGGGTCAATAGGTCTTTAAAGGTCAAGGTTTCAAAGGTAAACTTCTTGAAAGGTCAAGGGTCAAGAGGTCTTGAAAGGTCACGGTCTTGAAAGGTCAAGGTCTTAAAAGGTCAAGGGTCAAGAGGTCTTGAAAGATCACTGTCTTGAAAGGTCACGGTCTTGAAAGGTCAAGGTCTTAAAAGGTCAAAAGACAAGAGCTTTTGAAAGGTCAATTGTCAAGAGGTCTTGAAAGGTCACGGTCTTGAAGGGTCACGGTCTTGAAAGGTCAAGGGTCAAGATGTCTTGAAAGGTCACGGTCTCGAAAGGACAAGGGTCTAGAGGTCTTGAAAGGTCAAGGTCTTGAAAGGTCACGGTCTTAAAAGGTCAAGGGTCAAGAGGTCCTGAAAGGTCACGGTCTTGTAAGGTCAAGGGTCAAGGGTCAAGTGGTCTTGAAAGGTCACGGTCTTGAAAGGTCAAGGGTCAAGAGGTCTTGAAAGCTCACGGTATATAAAACTCAAGGTCTTGAAAGCTCAAGGATCAAGAGGTCTTAAAAGGTCACGTACGTAAAAGGTCAATGGTCGAGAGTACCTGAAAGGTCAAGGTCTTGAAAGGACACGGTTTTGAAAGGTCAAGGGTCAAGAATTCTTGAAAGGTCATGGTCTTGAAATGTCAAGGGTCAAGAGGTCTTGAAAGGTCACGGTCTTGAAAGGTCAAGGGTCTTGAAAGGGTAAGGTCTTGAAAGGTCAAGGGTCAAGAGGTCTTGAAAGGTCATGGTCTGGAAAGGTCAAGGGTCTTAAAAGGTCAAGGGTCTTAAAAGGTCAAGGGTCTTGAAAGGTCAATTTTTTTAAAGGTCAAGGGTCAAGAGGTCTTGAAAGGTCAAGGGTCAAGAGGTCTTGAAAGGTCAAGGTCTTAAAAGGTCAGATTCTTGAAAGGTCAAGGGAGGTCTGGAGATTTGAAATGAGGTATGGAAATATGAAGAGAGGTTTTGGAGATCTGAAATAAATACAAAATTTTGGAACAATTCTAAATTTCGAATTTAACTATTTATTTTTTCATTAAATCAAGTTAAGTCTGAAAGGAGAGATTAATTTGAAAAATTGTTCACTTAAAAAGGATTTTTTGTACAATTCCCTTTTTTCTAAGAACGCAAAAAGCTATTACACTGTCTATAGCCATTTGTGCGTTTTTTGAAACAACCAAAATGTGGGTGCGGAGGATTGTAGGTTCTTGCAAATTTTGTTTTACTTTTTTGGTTTAATACATTGATTTAACAAAATTATTCCCTAGAAACTTTCTTAATATTAGAATCTCAACGTAAACGGTCAACTCGTTGACGCTTTGACGTAAAAATATTGTCATTGTAGATCTACAATTAAAAACTACACACAAATTATGTTACATTGTACCAATTTTAACATTCTTTCACACACTAATAAGAAAATGGCTTAAATAAACATTATTTTGTCAAATCGTGTGATAGTCAAAGTTTATTTATTTATTTCAATATTTTTATACTTCCAGTCGCTCTAAGATTCCACACTTAATTTTCGTACAGGCAGCGTCTCAAATTCATGCAGTTCCAAACAACGAGTTCATCTCTTCTTCTATAGGATTTGTAATGTTGCCCTAATATAAAAATATAAAAACCAAATGAAAAACAAAACTGCCGCCTGGGGTCGAATTGGACATGGAAATCCCAAGAGTTCATGATTCTGGGGATTTGAAGGTCCGTTTTAAATACGGGTTGCACAGAAACAGAAATAAAAATAAAATTTTTAATTATAATAGTCTCAATAAATATATATACCTAATTGAATTGAGGGCCACTTTTTTCAGATTTTTTTTACAGTTAGGTAGGGGTCTCAATAGAACATATTTTAAATATTGAGGTGATTAAATGCCTTTTGGTCATACACAAAAAAAAATTCTTTTTCGGACTTAACCCTACTTTTTTTGTATTTCAATTTTTGAGCCTAAAACACGGCGTACTAACAGCTAGGTATGTAAGGCTGCCCCCTGCTTGGGATCACTATAGGATTTGGGATGGGTGAAAGTTTGGGTAAATGCAAAGTACTTTTTGCATTTGAGCACTAAAATCAAAGAAATCCCCAACAAAAAAAAAGTAAGTATGGCAACACTGAACAAAAAACATGGCAGAAATGTCAAAATCAACTATTTTTGCGTGTTTTGTATGCAAGAAAGTGAATTTTAAAAATTAATTTAAATTAGAAATAAATGTTTCCTCGCTCTAAAATTGCTATAGTTATTATTTATTTGCACATACCTATCAAATAAAAATCCGAGAGTTGAAATTCGTGCTGGGGTAATGGAAAGTTGAGCCTCGAATTGAATTGACATTGCGTGAATTTTTTCAAAAATAGTAATAAACGTTTCCCCGCTCTAAAATTGCATTTATTATTATTTTATTGCACTTATCTCTCAAACACAAATCAAATAAAACAACCGCGAGTAAAAATTCGTTCTGCTGTAAAAAAAAGAAAGAAAAAATAATCATATTAAACTTTATGCATACCTAATAACAGAATATAAAGAGAAGCACATTATGAACACATCCCCCGTTGCTACGAATTTTCGGAGTGGCTTCGCATCTTCAATTGTCAAAATTTGTCAAACCAAACCAAGAAAAAAAGTTGAGTGTCAGTGTTGTGTTAAGTTAAGAAATATTGTTTTTCAGATTTTTTCCTTTAAATAAAATAATATTGCACGAAATAATCAACTTTGTTTCCCAACAAATAAATACAACCAAACTGTTATTTGCACAATAAAAAGAGAATCAAATAACAATTTTTGATTTGCTTGAAATCAAAAATATGACTTCACGCAAGAGAAGTGGTTCGGGGTCTTCAAAACGCCCGAAAGAAAAAGTTGTTTACATTTATGAACTGTTTTTCCGTGGCGAAGATCCCACTGGAGATAGTTCGGAATTCTGGAATGAATTTTTCTTACTCCAACCAAATGTTGAATCACTAGAAAATGAAATAACTAAACTCACTGGAGAACAGCTACTTACAGTCAAAACGAATATTAATTTAATATTTGAAAAATGCATTGAGATTCTGGAATCAGGTAGGATTTGTAAAGATGTTTTATAATTCTATTATATCAGTCTCTTTATTCAGGTCACCCCAAACGAATGTGCAATAGTCTCCAAACTCTCTGCTCTTTGTTCTACTCGGTTTTTAAGAAATCTTCCATTGACACTAGCTTTGACGTTGTTGGCCAGATATTCCAGTACGATGAAATGTATCAAAAAATGAAGATACTGCTTAATCATTGTAATCAAATTTTGATAGGTAAAGGAATGTCCAATCCCTAAACTTCCAGAAACCTGAACCATTATTTTGATTCTTTCAGGTGATGTTGTCGAAAATGCCCGTTTCATGTGTCTTAAACTACTTTTAGTTCTCGTTACTGGAACAGATAATGTAAGTCAGAATGTTACTGTAGAATATTTGATGCTCCACACGCTTTTCGATTCCTTTGTAAGACTGTTAAGTGATCCAACACTTCGTGCCCAACACGGGCATGACATCGTTATCCTACTGACTGTTCTAGTTAATTATCGCAAACACGAGGCAACAAATCCTTACATCGTGCAGCTATCAATTCTGGCAGATGAATTAGCCTTAAATGGATACGGACAGATGATATCACAATCTTTGATAGATTTCTGTCGTCAGTATATGCAGAGTCTTTCTAATGTGCAATCCTCGTCGTGGTTCTCTTCACTATCAAATATTGTTGGCAACATGTTTGTATCGGATGAGGGATGTGAACGCGTTCAACAAATCAAAGCTAACAATGGACTTCTGCTCGCTCTATACGAAGCTGTTCATTTGAACAGAAACTTCATTACTACTTTGGCCCATACGCAAGCAGAATCAAGTGCTCCTCCATCACCAAGCAACACATTGAGCCTAACTCAACCAGTTCCTGATTTGGCAAATGCCCCCATTATCGACATTACTCAATATCCAACAAATTTATTGGTAGCAGTTTTTCAATATTGGTAAGAATATTCTTTTGTGATGTTAAGATTTGTATTAGTAGCTACCACGAGCTGAAAAATTATGCAGGAATTCGACAAATCTGTATGAGAATGACTATCATATATTTTCAAGTGTCCAGAGAAGTTGATGTGTTTTACTCGCAGCTCTTAACCCATCTTAAGTTTACGCTAAATGCGATCAGGCCATAAAACGTTTCAAAGAAGTTAAATACGTTAAATGTGAATATTTCTGCGGTCGTTTTTTTTTTTTTAAATAAGAATTGTGTTGAAATAAATGACAGTGATTTCGACGTTATATCAGAAATTATTTTGGAAATGTAATTCTTGTCTCAGAATAAATCCCTTTCTATTTCTAAACAATTTTAATGAACTTGCTTTTTATGTAAATAGTCTTAGGAAAGAGTTCTCTTCGAACAAAGTGTCTCAATCCAATTCCCCACCTCGCAAATTAGCTTAGAAAATATGCTTGAATATTTGCCTAGTCAAAACGGTAACAATAATATTGTGCCTGGTGAAAACAATTAATAAACTGATGAGATATAATATTAATCGGCTCTCACCACTGCCCCTTATGATAGCCAATTATTTCATAACATTTCTACTGCTTCAAATAATAAAAATTCAACTTAATTATGTTGTTGTTGAAAACAAGAAAAGAGGTGAAGATAATCGGCAACGATAAGTCATCAAATCTTAGTGCATGTCCCAAAATTAAGTGGTTTTATTTATCTCGTTTCACTACCAAATTTACTCATGAAGACATTGTTAAGTTTATATCCGAAAAAAAACAAACTACTTCTAATTTATTCAAATTTTGTATGCTAGTTAAAAAAGATGCAAATATTTCAGAACTAAAATTCGTAATATTTAAACTACAAGACCATTTATCAAATACGATGGATTCTTCAAACGTTCTGTGAAGTGTTCAAGTTAAATATTTTTTTTTAACCAAGGACTAAAAAGACCTTTTCACACGGAAATACAAGATCCCAGTAATTGTACTTCCTTCAATAAAAGGTGTACCACTAATTTTTACCAATGAAGCTAAATACCTTGGTCTGATATTGGACAACAAATTAAGTTGGAAATCTAATATACAGGAAAGAGTTAAAAAAGCTACAGCAGGTCTTTTCCTTTGCAAGAAAGCCATAGGAAGCAAATGGAACCTCGCATAGCCTACTGGCTATACACATCGGTCATCCAACCAATACTTATGTACGGGGTTGCAGTATGGTAGATTGCACTGGAGAAAGTCACATACTACGACAAACTCAGCAGAGTCCAAAGTCACACCCTCAGCAGCGTTAGACACTCTCCTCCATCTGAAACCCCTCGACATCTTTAGTAAACAAGTGGCAGCGAGTACAGCGATAAGACTCGACGCCTTATCTCAATGGACCAACAACAATGTGGGGCACTCCATCATTTTGAACCTCTTTGGTTCTATACCAAAGTACATAGACTACACTATTCCTAAAAACCTATTTGGAAAAAACTTCCAGGTATCCATTCCATCCAGAGATGAATGGGAAAACAAAAAACTCCTGGATAACAAAAGTATTCATTTTTATATAGATGGATCAAAGACAAATGAGGGAGTTGGTAGTGGTGTGTACTCAGAAAAGCGTCTTTCAAGCTGAAATTTCTCTTGATGGTGTCTCAACCAAATCTCAAACGGCCCTCGATTGTCGATCGTTTCTTATTGAGGTGGCGCAGCAATTTATCATTCACCTATGTTGGGTGCCGGGCCAAAGAGACATCACGGGAAATTGTAGAGCCGATGAACTCGCTAAAAATGGAACCGTCATGTCTATTTCACCTGCAAGGGAGGAGATAGGTATACCGATAGCTACATGTAAACTTATGCTAAAAGAAACAGCTTTTGCGATAGCAAATTCTAGGTGGCACAGCTTACCAACATGCGCAGCCACAAAACTCATATAGCCTTCACTGGACCTAAAGCGCTCTAAAGACTTGTTATCTCAAAGCAGACTTCATATTAGCTCCCTAATAGGTGTCCTTACGTGCCACTGTCTTATAGGCAGACACGCAATACGACTTGGTGTAGCCTCAAATGACTACTGTAGGAGCTGTACGGACGAAGAAGGAGAGGAAACAATCTCTCATCCCCTCTGCACTTGCCCTGCTCTTGCACTCAGACGCAAACTTCATCTGGTGGACTACTCTTTTGATAATCCCAGTAAACTAGCTAAAAAGGATATCAAATATCTTCTTCGCTTTTTAAAAAGCTCAAAATGGTTCGAATAGTTAGAAGTAATTCTCTAGATTCATGTGGTATCACAATGGGCCTTTCTTTTGGCCTAAGTGTGTGGATTCTAATCCGCAGGGACGTTAACCTAACCTAACCTAACTAAAAAGAGAATATATAGAAATACCACTTTTCTCGAGTCAGGCCTAATACCATCATTATCAGCTTTAGTATTATCACCATCGTTGTCTACATCGCTCTCTGAGCAACACATCATTCTGCACACGATCTCCATCACTACTAAAACCATCATCACCTGCACCGCTACCATTATCATTAACATCATAATTGCTATGATAATTATCAGCCCTCGATTTCTATGCATTGTCCTTAACCAATGCTCATTTAGCTTCTCAGTTAGATTCAAACGATTTTCGTAGTTATTAATAAAATTTTGGGGAATTTGTACAAAAATGCAACAACAAGAGTTGAAGTGGTGCTCCCTTTTATGCTTGTACTGAATTATTATAGTGAACTTCATTCCGCCAAAGAGTTTATTAGATTTATATAAACAGTATAGTGATTTATATTTGTCGAAAACTATTTGGGTCTTTGGTTCAGATGACGGTATTCTTGTTCCATTTAATGTAATAATGAGTGTGATTCTTTGTTTATTGATTCGTTGTAAACTCTTAACTCATAACTACAGTCAGGGCCGGATTTAGATGTTCAGAGGCCTCGGGGCATTAAATTAGCGGAGTAAACCACTTTTTTCAATCCAATTTTTCAATAAAACATTTATTGTGAAACCAAGTTGATTCCTTTAGTATTGAACAATCCAGTTCTCGGAGTTAATCGTTTTCAATGCTCAGGAGAAAAATCTTCGATGGACGGTTTTGTCCCATTCGTAGTTTGAAACCAATTTTTTTTCATTTTTGAAAATGAGCGCTCTCCAGTGTAATTTGTTACCATCAAAACCAAATACATTCTCAATGCAATTTCGAGGTTTGGGAATGTAGCTCTGAAATTTGTATCTTCAAGAAATTGATAGTAAAATATCTCCGGCCATTGATCTGTTCCATAGTCCTTTTCCTTTTTGTATGAGTCAATCAAAGAACCAACTCATTACCAAGACTAGGCTCGGAATCATCCGGATACACTTTCACCAATGGCTCTGTTGCAGCGTGCAAATTTTCAGCATTCGTCTTCTCGATGTGATTCAGGAATCCAAATCTCAAACGTACAGCTTCATAGGCGTGCAATCTTTCAGTAAGAGAAACGGATAGCTGGTCAATCACTGGGTTGAAGGAGGATACTTTGTATTTTTCCTTGGGTGACAGATTTGCGTCTTGTGCTTTCGCGTAATCGAGCGAATTCAACCTCACATTTCTTGTTCTGGTACGGGTGCGTGATTGTACATGTTCATCATAACGGGATATTTTTTGGCTGCTCCTCGTATTTATCAAAATCATTTTGTTTCGATTTCACGAATGATTTCAATGTTTCTAGTGCACGCATTGCCGATTCAAGAATTATTTTTGGGTCCGGAAACATCTTATTTGTAGCGTTGAATCGCTCTAAGATATCGTTCCAAAATGTTGCAAGCAACGATGAAAGTAGAGAAATTGATCCACCGCAACTATTCGAAACATGCATCTTTTAAACTAAGAATGCCTGACTCTATCTTTGGACTTCTCATTTCTAAGTGGCCTAGTGGTATAATAGTCCACGAATTTGAAAATAAGCAAATCAGCACAAGAGTATCATCCTCTAACCATTTTTGCAATATCCAGACAATGCCACATTATCAAAGAAGCAGCTTCAAAAAATTCGAATCTATTATCAAAATGTCAACGGACTACGGACAAAGATCAATAAGGTCTACAATAATATAACCATTCTACCACACAATATAATCATTTTGACTGAAACTTGGCTAAACAATACATTCGATTCGAATTATCAAGTGTACAGACGTGATAGACACTGTTTAAATGACATTAGCACTGTAGGAGGTGGACTTTTGCTTGCCGTAAGAAATTGCTTGATATGCACTTTGGTTGACGACTTTCATCAATCTAATGTAGAAATAATTTTCATAAACATAACATGTCCTCTATCAATGAATTCTTGACAATTGACGGTCTTGCCTCATATGGGCTAAACCAACTTAATGGGATTGCCAACAACTTCAACAAAATATTGGACCTTATATTCTTCTCGGACACACTCAATGCTAATATTTCTCTAAATTCAGCTAGTACCCTACATGTCGAAGAAGACCGATATCACCCAGCATTAGACTTATCTCTTAATTTAAATGAATGTAATGTTCCTAATTGCTCGAAAGCAAATCTTGAATTTAACTTTAAAAAATGCCGACTTAATGAACTTTTCAACCTGTTATGTAATGTTAACTGGAATCATTTGTTTGAGAACTGTGACATTAATGCTATAAATTCTACTGTGTTCTCTTTAACTTTTTTTATGAAACCACACCATTGCGAAAACCGCGCAATATTTCTAAATCTCCTCCATGGATGACTCTGAAAAAATTACAAATATGTTTGCAAATTTTTTCAAAGATGCTTTCGAAGTAGCGAACTCCTGTGAAACGCCTGAGTCATTGGCCCTCTCACAAAATGTCCCTCATTTGAATTCAATTAGTTAGTTTGTTATAGCCTTGGTCCAGATTGTGTGCCTTCTTATATTTTGAAAAAATGCGCATCCTATTTATCCTATCCTCTTCATATTCTTTTTAATGAATCGCTTAAATCTTCCTGAAATTTAGAAAACTTCGTTCATAACACCGATACATAAAAGTACTAAACATGAAATACAAAATTATTTTTTTTTTTTTACACTTCAGAATTTCAGAAAGTAGTAAGCTTATAGCAAGCGTCAAACTACGATCAGAGGCTCATCATAAGTGCATGTGTTAGTTGTTAGTAAAAAATAATACAAATATAGCCTAACACACGCACAAAATACAAAACAAAATTAATATTTAACTATTACAGAACAAAAAATAAAATGAGAATGTTTACGATAGTGGAGCACTGGTTCTAAACGATGCCAGATCATAGGGATCTTCCCAAGGAAGACCTTTAAGGGCAAAGCGAATGAAATTATGTTGAATTGATTCAATACGTTTTCTATGAATTTCGTAATAGGAAGTCCATACCTGCGAAGCATATTCAAGATGAGGACGAACATGGCAATTATACAAAGAAAGGGTAACATAGGGATCATTGAACTCCTTTGCCCAGCGTTTTATAAAACCAAGCATAGAACTTGCCTTATTAACAATAACATTAATGTGATGTGTAAACTCTAAGTTGGAACAGAAATGTACACTTTAATCTTTAAATGTGGAGACACGACAGAGTTTTTGCTGTGATAAACAGTAGTCAAATACGTTACTGATTAGTTTTTAAGTGAAAGTTATAGTCTGGCATTTTAAAGAGTTGAGTAAAAGGCTATTTTTCCCACACCAAAAGGTGAAACTATCAATGTCGGCTTGTAAAAGAATACGATCATGGTTGGACTTTATTATTTTGCAAATCTTCATATCGTCAACAAAAATGAGAAGTTCGCTTGAGCGTAGACATGACGATACATCGTTAATAGACAGGATGAACAGAAAGGGGCCAAGATGGTTTCCCTGGGGAACACCAGATTGAGCAACAAAAGGTTCAGAATGACAATTTCTAAATTTTACCTCGTAGGATCTGTTTTTAAGGTATGACTTAATCCAAGCTAAGAAAAATGGTGGAAAACCAAGAGCCTTAAGTTTAAATAAAATAATTCCGTGGCTAAGTTGGTCAAAAGCTTTAGAAAAGTCAGTTTATACACGCCGTTGTAAAACTGTCCGTCATCCCTAAGTTATTTGAGTCCATTATTTGTAAAGTCATATCGTTTAATTGTATTGTAAGTCTATAATTTGTGACTGTCAACATGGTTTTCTTTCATTTCAGTTCATTTTGTTTAGATTCGTTTGAAAAACGGAAACAAGTTGACTGTGTCTTCACAGACTTCAGTAAGGGCTCAATTGTGCCATAAAACGTTAACTTCCAAACTTAAATCCCATGGCTTTAACGATAAATTTGTTAGTTGGGTTTCGTCGTGCTTATATAATAGATCATGCACCGTAGTTTTTAGGAATGAGCAGTCATCATATTTTTATACCAATTCTGGCGTACCACAAGGTAGCCACTTAGGACCATTACTGTTTATTTTGTACGTTAACGACTTACCTTCTATTATAAAACTTTTATCTGTCTTAATATACGCTGATGACATTACAATTTTCAAGCGTATCGACTCACTTGACGACTGTTTACTCCTAGAAGATGATCTAAATAGTTTTCGCGGATGTTGTTTTATAAACAAGATTTCACTAAACATAGACAAATGTAAATCAATGTGTTTTACACGGAAACAAAATGTTTTGACTTTCAATTATCAATTAGACTCTTCTTATTTTGCGAAGCACCAACAAGCCTCGGATACGGACGGATTTACTGTTGATAACCAACGCAAACGAATAAAGGACAACGAACTTCGGATATGCACGTGGAATGTTAGGTCCCTTAACAGACCACGTGCGGCCGAAGAATTAGCGGAGGCCCTAAAACGATATAAAGCAGATATCACCGCCATCCAGGAAATGCGATGGGATGGGCCGGGCAAAATGAGGATGAAAAACTGCAATATTTACTATGGTGACTGCTACCACGAAAACCAACAGCGCTTATTTGGATGCGGCTTCGTCATTGGAGCCAGACTAAGGCAAGAAGTCTTGAGCTATAGGTGCATCAATGAGCGCCCCATGACCATACGCATCAAGGCTAAATTCGGCAACATTAGCCTGATATGCGCGCACGCCCCCACAGAAGAGAAAGACGACAACACCAAAGATATGTTCTTCGAGCTCCTAGACAAAACATATGAGCAGTGCCCTAGCTACGATATTAAAATAGTCCTGGGCGATTTTAACGCCAAGCTAGGAAGGGAAGACATCTTTGGTGGAATAATCGGGAAGAACAGCCTGCACGACAACACTTCCGACAATGGATTCAGGCTCATAGATTATGCTGCGGGGCGAAACGTCATGGTAGTCAGTACGCGTTTTCCACACCTCAACATCCATAAAAAAAACTTGGACTTCTCCAGATCAATCTACCGTCAACCAGATTGACCATATTGCGATCGACGCCAGACACGCTTCCAGCATTATGGATGTACTAACTTTCCGAGGAGCTAACATCGACTCGGACCACTACCTCGTAGTAGCCAAGGTAGCACTTCGAATTTCCAGACCCAAGGCAAAACAGGGAGGTGCTGGGAGAAGGTACAACGTCGAACGGCTACAATCGCCAGAGATCGCCAAATCCTTTTCCGACCGAGTTACCTCTCTCGAAGTTCTCTGCCGCCAACACAATGTATCGAAAACCAGTGGCAACATTGCCAAGATGCAATCAGAGAAGCCGCCTCTGATGTGCTGGGTTTCAAACAGCCACCAACAAGGAACCCCTGGTTTGATGAGGAATGTCGGCAGGCAAATGCAGCCAAACAACAGGCACGCAAAGCGGCGCTGCATAAAAGGACGAGAGCTACTCGTGATCTCTATGAGCAGAAGAGGCGAGAGGAACGCCGACTTCTCAGAAGGAAAACGAGAGGGCATGAGAAGCGTGCGGTTGAAGATGTTGAGAGGTATAAAAACAGGAATGAGGTTCGAAAGTTTTATGAACAGGTGAAACGAAATTTACAGGTACATAAACCTAGAACCGAAGGCTGCAAAGACGAAAGTGGAAACATCATAGTGGAACCGCAGTCAATGCTGAGGATATGGAAGGACCACTTCTGCAGACTGTATAACGGCGACGAAGAACTGAATTCCGCTGTCAGGCAGGATCCATTCAATATAGACGACGAAAGCCAACAATCCCGTCCTCCCGACTTAGACGAAGTAAAGATTGCCATATCTAAGTTGAAGTCTAATAAAGCCGCTATAGCGGATGGCTTGAATGCCGAGCTCTTTAAAGCAGCTGGAGATAAGTTGGTTAGGAGCATGCACCAACTTATCTGAAAGCATGCCCGATGAATGGAACCTCAGTATTGTTTGCCCGATCCTTAAAAAAGGAGACCCTCTAAACTGCACCAACTATAGAGGAATAAGTCTACTTAACATCGCCTATAAAATCTTTTCTGCCGTAATATGTGAACGTTTAAAGCCCATCGTCAGCAACCTGATAGGTCTTTATCAGTGTAGTTTTAGACCAGGAAAGTCCACAGTTGATCAAATATTCACATTACGGCAGATCCTGGAAAAAACCCAAGAACACCAAATCGACACCCACCATCTTTTCATCGATTTCAAGGCCGCATATGACAGCATATACTGGGACGAGCTGTATAGAGCCATGTCTAGTTTTGGCATCCCTGCAAAACTCGTCCGGTTGTGCAGGATGACCATGAAACAACAGAACCTTTCGATATCAAAAAAGGTTTTAGACAAGGTGATGCGCTGTCATGCGATTTTTTTAACATCGTGCTTGAAAGAATAGTGCAGAGCTCACACGTTAACACTAGAGGCACTATCTTTCAAAAGTCTGTCCAATTACTGGCTTATGCTGATGACATTGACATAATCGGAAGAACTCAGCGTGATGTCAATGGGGCTTTTGTGAGTATTGAGGCAAAGGCGGAAAAAATGGGTTTAACGGTTAATGAGGGCAAAACAAAGTACATGCTGTCGTCAAGAAAGGACATACAATACGGACGTCTTGGTCAAAACGTCACCATCAACAGACGTAGCTTTGAGTTAGTCAAGGACTTCGTCTACCTAGACTCCGGTGTAAACACAGAAAACAACACCAGCGCTGAGATCAAACGCAGAATAAATCTTGCTAACCGCTTTTCCTTGACTGAGAAAGCAATTGAGTGGTAAAGTCCTCTCTTGAGGGACCAAAGTGTTGCTATATAAGACCCTTATCATCTCCGTCCTGCTATACGGTGCAGAAGCATGGACTTTGACAAAAGCGGATGAAAGCACGTTGGGTCGCTTCGAGAGAAAAGTTCTTCGTGTGATCTACGGTCCCGTATGCATCGAAGGGGAGTGGAGGAGAAGATGGAACGATGAGCTGTACAGCGACGTAGACTTAGCTAGAAGGGTAAAAGTCCAACGACTTAGATGGCTGGGTCACGTAGAGCGCATGGAAACCAATGCTCCGGCCCGGAAAGTCTTCGAATCCACACCCACAGGACAGCGCAGTAGAGGAAGACCGCGGATCAGGTGGCACGCACAAGTGGAAGGTGACCTCACCCAACTTGGAGCGCGAAACTGGAGACATGTAGCTAGGGAGTGAGCTAGATGGAGAAGTTTGTTGGGTGAGGCCCTATTTCACACAGGACTGTAGCGCCACCTTAAGTAAGTAAGTAAGTATTTGACTAAACTCTCTACTTTCTCTGACCTAGGTATTATTCTTGACTCAAAATTAACGTTTACAAATCATTATGACTTTATTATTAAAAAAGCAAATAAGACACTCGGATTTATAAAACGGACCCATATATTCATAAACTTCTTTATAAGACCAATATTGGAATATGGATGTCCATATAAACAGAATAGAAGGAGTACATAGAAGATTCATGCGCTTCTGCCTCCGTTTCTTCCCATGGTCCAATAGGCCGAACTTCCACCCTACAATCATAGGCTTACGCTCATAAATCTTCCATCGCTTTCTTAACACAGAGAGTACATTCAGCTTTGCTTTATTATAAAATTAATCAATGGGTCAGTCATATCACTACAATTTTGAAACAAATAAACTTCAAGTATTAGAAGACACGTTCCTTTACGTCCTACATTAAGCAGATCGAACTATGGTAAAAACAATTCCCTCAACCAATTGATTTCAGTTTACAACAAGTATTACTTTTTGGTATATTCTGTAAGCGATGATTTTAAAAAGTAAAACATTTAAATTAATTCTTTTCAACACTTCAATTTAGCTTTTTTTTGCAAATTGCTTAAAGCATTGTAAATCTATTAATCTAAGAATAAATATAATATTAGTCTTAAGTTGTAACGTTAGTTTGTTTAACGAAATCAATAATTAAAAGAAACAAACATTTGTTGAGATACGGAATCGAATACCCAACCTCCGAGGTTGTGGGCAAGTACCACCCGACTCAGCCATTAAGTGATTGGGGTACTGCCTCAAGATGGGTAGTGAAATTGGAAGTGCTTCTTATCAGGGCCATTTCAGATTTAGATTTTTTACTGATTTCCTGATTGGAGTGAACAAATATAGATCAATTTTCTGTTATTTAAGATTAATATAATTAAATAATCATTTATGTACAAAGTACTGAAGGCTGTAGGTAAAGGTAAAAGAGCAAAAAAAAATACATATCAAAGGAAAAGATGGTTAATAGTGTTTACTAGATTGAATTTGAAACAAACATTTTTCGAAGTCTCCATTAATCCGGCCCTGACTACAGTATTTATAGAAAACTTAAGTTAATATTAATTGATAAAGATTTAAGTTTGTATGTGAAAAATTCTATTTTCTCAATTTTTTTTTTCAAATATCATTCACCATTATTGAATTATTTATGTATCTCTTCAGCCTTAAGCTTTGATCTCGGGACTTGAGTAACTTTTATAACGGTTTTCTTGGCTCTCTTCTTTTGTTTCTTAATTTAAAATGAAAAATGCATCTAAGCCTGCTTGGTATAATAGACGACTTATTAATCTTAGTAATAAAAGAACAAAGTTTACAAACAATTGCAAAAGTCTTTGTCTGATGTCAATTTTGCGAAATCTTTATATATAGAAACAAAATTTCATTAATTATTAATGTATATACAAAAACTCTATTTATTCAATGGAATCCACGTTAAAAAAGAATAGTGGAAAACGTCGGTTTTATCTCCTATTTACGAAAGTAGCCCAAATAGGATTTCATTAAAGTATGCTTATTATTGACGACTCATCTTAAAGGACGAAGTCAACACGTTTTAATATATTCGAATATATCAAATACATTTTTAGCGACTTCAGGCGTTCCACAAGGCAGCCATTTAGGTCCATTGTTGCTCCTTATATTTATTACGGACCATTCTGATATCGTCGGCCAACTCCATGGTGGCTCCTTGCTCTTTCGGATTAAAGGATCTTTACACATTAAAATCCCTTTGTAAGGTCACTGTAATATATGAGGTCCATTCTGGAATATTGCTGCGCATTATGAAACCCAAATTATAATGACCATATAAGTAGAATTAAAAAAGTTCAAAAGAATTTCATAAGATTTGTTGCAAACAAACTAGAATGAAATATTTAAATGTCGTCGTACAATGTAAGATGTCAGCTTATTGACATTCAAACATTAGAAAACGCCGAAAGACGTTTGCTATAACTTTTATTAAGGATACCTTGTCATATCATATTGACTGTCCTTTTCTTTTATATCTTATAGATCCATACGTTTCCTCTCAAGGGTTAAGTTAATCATTCCTTGTTCCGTGAAAGTTATCAATGAGCCTATTCTACGGAGCGTTAGAGAAATTAATAGCATATCAAATAACATCGATTGAGTAGAATATTTTTTAAAAATATTATGTTAATGCTATTAAAATGTTTGTATAATGTTTTTATAATTATTTTATTAGTCTATTTGAGTGTAAGCTCTACTTGATGTAAATAAATAATGAACAAAAATTTATATATTATGCGACATTCTTCTTCATTATAGTAATATGGTTCTTTCTTAAAGGCATTGAGTAAAGGGTTCTACTAACAATTAAGTAGTATTTTTTTTTTAAATAAATCCTTGATTCAAAAGACTTATATTGTTCGTTTGATGTCGTCGCATCAATCAAATTCATCCGCATGAGAGCCAGCAATAATCAGCAAGGTAACTCTCTCGAACGAGTTTTTAATGGAGCACCCATTCGAATAGCATAGAAATTATGGTTATAAAGTCTTAAGCTCCATTTATGATATAAAGTTTCTTGTTAATTATGATTTTTATGATGAGATAAAAAATAGGAATATATGTATCTTTCTTATACATTTTATTCTACAAGCTATACTTAAAACTTTCCTTGTCGAATTCTTCCAAGTATTTAACATATTCAAATATTTTCCAGTTCCATAGTAATGCAAGATAACAAAAACGAGTCCAGCGTGGCTAATCTGAAGTTATGTTTCCTTATTCTTACCTGCATATCTGAAGATCAATACGCGAACTCTATGATGCATGACAACAATCTTACATTCAAAGTAATGTTACATCGTGCTCAAATGAGGCATCGTAAGCTTCATGTGGATCGGGTGGGTAAATCTCAACCTCTTGCTGCTACTCTTCTTGATCTGCTGGTTGAGTTCATTGTGTCGCATTTAATGAAAAAATTCCCAATGGAATTATATCTACTCTGCATTGGAATCATTCAACGCATATTGTGCTATCAAAAGCGTTGCAGAGTTCGTCTGAACTATCCATGGAAAGAACTCTGGTCAGCACTGATTGGGTTGCTGCGGTTTTTAGTCAATCAAGAACAGAACTTGATAAAAAAATGCAACATCTTTTATTTATCATTGCAGGTAAATAGTATATAAACATGGCTTTATTTTGAATGAATAACTTACCTTTAATTTCCCTTTGTTCCTAACACAGGTGGTGAATATATTTAACTTGTTCATTACATATGGCGATACTTTTCTAGCGACTACAAACAGCTATGATGAGCTGTATTATGAACTCAATAGAGAAGAAAAAGTTTTCTCAGAAATTCAGTCTATGGGTAAGTACAGCTGAATTCAGTTTCAGAAGTTTTTTTAGTAATAATTTTATTCCATTTCTTTAAGTACTGCGTTACACTACAATGCCTGACTGCGAATATAAAGACGACGTAATAAAACTCCTTAATGCCTTAGTTAATATTTTAGCAATTGTTAAACATTTTCAATATAAAATCAAGGAATGGCTTGCTGAACAAGGCCTCTCAACACCAACCGAAGAGCAGATTTTGGATGTAGTTAGAAAGAATTATGATTTAACTTTAAAATTGCAAGACTCCCTAGATCATTATGAACGATATGCGGAGGCTCCTAGGCACTCTGCCTTTTTCACAGCGATGGTTCGTGATGTAGTGATTGATACGAGGAAGAGCATTTATGGGTATGTTAAGGAAGCTGTGTCAGTGGTACCTGAACAGGATTTAATGATAACATCAACCTCATCTTAGACAACGATTAATGGAATTTAAGTTTAATTATATTCCTTTTTTTCTGTGCGAAACCTACACATCAATATTTTACTACATTATTTAACTTGCTATGGTTTTTTCGTCCTTGAAATAAATTTAGTTATAGAAAAATTTTGAAACTGTCAAAAGATTTATTATACTATTATAAATATATTGTGTACCGAAAATTATTATTATGACCTTAAGACATAAATATAAAACATATTTTTATTAATGGTAAAAGTACAAGCGTTTTTGTTTCCCCTGTAATGAATAATTGCTTCCAAATGTAACCCCGTCACATGATTCTTCTAAATTTTATTTAAAGACTGGTCAAAGGACAGTTCTCAATTTTGAAAAATTATATATTCTTTTACATTTAACTTTCACTTTCAAATTATATATTCTTTTACATTTAACTTTCACTTTCACTCGAAATTAAATTTAGATCGATTCAAAATAGAAATCTTAGATTAGGAATATAGGAATTATTTGTAAGCAAATACCGAAGCACAGGACTATAATAGCATTCTCTAGTAACGCCAAATTAACAGCAAAATGTGCTCTAAGCAAATTGGTTTTATAAATCGAGCTTTTAGAAGCAGTTTCATTGGAAACGAGCGATGGGATCAGAAATTACGTGGTGTGACGTGTAATTTGTATAAATTTCAGAAATTAATACTTTCTTTGGGACATTGCATTTTTTTTGTAGTAATTTACTTTTATATGGTCCATCAAATATGACCGTTGCAGGTATTTCTTGCTTATTCAAGTTTTCCTCAGTGAAGTTGGCTTTATAACCTGACCCTAATAACCTCTTTAGAACTCGAATGGAACCATGAGTTTTCCTCGGGTTGGATATGTTTTTTTTCTCTATTCGGAATAAAATTTCTTATTACCCAAAGCATTAAGTTTGTAATCATATCTGCGATGGAGTCTTCGTTGCTATCGATGAAGCATTGTGACCAGTTAAAGTTCTTGAAGAAGTCGTTGGAACCGTCACATTTGTCTTTCTTATATATCCTAACGGTTCTCGTAGCAGTTTTTTCTTTAACTATTTGGATGTACGATACAATTGTCTGCTTTTCGTATTATTTAGAGGTCACAGGTAAGAAAATTGTTGTTGTAAAAGAACTTCAAGGTCTCGGTGTTGACTGATCCACTGGCTCGGATAGTATTCCAGTTTGTTCTGAAGAGGTGATCTTCAAGCTGACAAAACTTCTACGTAAGCTTTCCCATCTGTCCTACTATACAGGGGGGTCATTCCGTAAAACGATTATTGTCAAACAATAGCGTTTTGTCGATAGTCTCACTTCACGTAAGACGATAATCGTCAATGTGATATCGTTTGCACGATAGCTAAATATTAAATAAGCAAATTAAAATAAAAGGGCTGCAGCAGGAATCTTGTCTTCCTTCCCTTGAACATAATTGTGGTTTTACTCATTGGCCAAGGAAGGATGCTCATCCATAAATGTTATACCCATTTGCAGGTGAATTTGTGTTACTGTCCTATGTATCGGTATATAGAAAATTATAATTGTAATTAAAATAATATCCGATATAAATAACTTACGTGTTGAAATTATAGTTATATCGTCGGCGGCAACAAATAAAAATAGTTATAGCTTCCAGGGGACTGATTATAAGATTCGAGGCGAATCGTTTTGCTAGCGAGCTTGCCATTTTTCAATTCGACCAATTAACGAATTCGATGGCGAATTTGAAATGTCATAATGTTTGTTGGCGAGTTTAAATCCGACTGCTTTTTTTGGCGGATTCACAGGCAAAAGAGTGTTTATTTATTATTCACGGTTCGATTTCGTGGATTCTTTCTTGATTAATTGTATACAAATGTGAGTTAGCTTTATTTTAATTTTCTTATAATTTATCCACAATCCATAATTAAATATAAAATTTCTTATAAATCACCGCAAATTTCGCAATTTCAATCAAAACAAAACAATTTGTTTTAGAAAGCTGTCGAATCACTGGAGTATAGGAAGAAAAAGTCACTAGGAAGAACTATTTTCGCTTCGCCGCGCCGCGAATTCGTTAATAAGGAAATACGACGCTAGTCGACTTTGAAAGGTCGAATTGAAAACGATCCGCCGCGAACCTCATATATAGTCCCCAGGTCTTTCTGGCAGGATAGGTCATTCATGGAAGACGAGTCAGTTCACTTTTTTACAGATGCATCAAAAACAAAAGAAGGGTGGAGGAGGTGATAACGACTGAAATTAAGTTTCTCATATGGCCTTCCCAGTCAGTGTAGCGTCTTGTCCTTGCTTAAAGAAAACGTGATATCAACATCTGATATCCGTATTTTCTCAAATAGTCAGGCGGCTATCAAATCTTTGGAATCTGTCTCTACAAACTCTGCTCTAGCTCAAAAACGCAACAATTACCTAGGAACGATCTAAATCACGTTAGCATAATCAGCCTCTCACGTTTCCTAGGGGACTCAAACTGGTTTCATTGAGCTTATAAGAAAGCCTCAACGTTCTGTCGAATTGTAGTTGGGGGATGGTGTAGTCTGTGTGCTTTGGAATTTATTCTAAGTACCTTAGAATTACGGATTGGCCAATGTTGTTGTTAGTCCACTGCACGAAGCATTGAGGCGAATAGCAGAGCTTGCAGCTATTTGTTTGCTAAATATGTCAAGAGGTGTAAGGTAGAGCAAGGAGTCCAGTGCCGCAGACGGGGTCGTGCGAAGCGATCCGCTTATACATAGGCAGGCTGAACGTTGGATTTTATTTAACTTATCCCTGTTTATACCTTTCTCTAAAGCAGTCCACCATACTGCCATACCGTACGTTAAAATCGGTCTGATTACCGATGTGTATAGCCAATGTGTGATTCTGGGTTGTAAACCCCATTTATTGCCAATAGCTTTTTTGTAAGAAAAGAGAGCTGCAGTAGCTTTTTTGACTCTTTCCTGTAAGTTGCGTTTCCAATTTATTTTTTTTTATCTAAAACAAGATCCAGGTATTTAACCTCGTCTGAGAATTTTAACTGGATTCCTTTAATAAAGGGAGGGTTGACAAATGGAATGTTTTATCTCCTCGAAAATAAGACCATATCGGTTTTTTGTGGGCTAACACTCAGTCCACACCGATCAGCCCAAAGTATTAGTCTGTCCAAGGCATTTTGTAAGAGTCTTTTAGGATATTAAGATGCCTTCCTGAAACTGCTATAGCAACGTCGTCCGCATAGGCTATCACTCTGAAACCCTCCGCATCCAGACTAGTTAGGATTTCATTCACCACTAGGTTCCAGAGGAGAGGGGATAGAACACCACCTTGCGGTGTCCCTCTACTAACGAATCGTTTACTAGAAGAGTTGCCCAGTTTTGAGTTAATTATTCTGCTAGTAAGCATTAAATGAATTAACTGCCGAAGCGAACTCCCTACATTTAGAGATGTCAGTGCAGATGTGTCCACGTTGTTAAAGGCACCTTCGATGTCAAGGAAAGCAACCATAGTGAACTCTTTATGATGGAGGAATATTCGATGGTGCGTACTAAAGTGTGTAACGCTGTTTCCACCGATTTACCTTTACAGTAGGCATGTTGAGACGAAGACAGAAGTCTTGTATCGATACGTGCCCTTAAATGGATATCAATCAATCTTTCCAGGGTCTTAAGAAGGAATGATGATAGACTTATAGGTCGTAGATCTTTAGGATTGACTTGGGAGCATTTACCTGCTTTAGATATAAAAACAACTTTAACTTCTCTCCATGCCGAGGAAACATGGACCAGGTAAAGACAGCTGGTAAAAATTGCCTCAAGGATTGGTGCAATTATATCAGAAGCCTTTTGTAATTCGGCTGGTATTATTCCATCTGGTCCTGCAGCTTTAAATGGTTTGAAGCTGTTGAGAGCCCATTGTAGCTTATCCTTTGTGATCAGACCTTGTGGATATGTTGTATTTGAACTTGAACGTATAAAACTGTTGCAAGTTTCAGTAAGAGAACTACCAGGAAAGTGAGTGTCCAATAGTAGGTTCAGCGATTACATTACTTGAATTAGTCCAGAAGACGTCTGTATTTTTCAAGCAGCTTGGCATAGCTGGATTAGTTGAAAGAATTTTCCGTAACCTAGAGGCTTCAGAAGTTTCTTCTATCATGCCACAGAAGGATCACCAAGAAGATCGCTTGGATTTCCTTAGTGCCTTCTTGTAGATTCTTAGGGATTCTTTGTAGGAGTCCCAATGAGAGGCTAGTCTTGCAGCTTTGGCCCGGTTGAAAAGTTTCCTGCATTCCTTCCTGAGCGAGTCAAGCTCTGAGGCCCACCATTGTGGTTTCCCCTTTCCTCTTATGTGTATAAGTGGACAAGCAATTTCTAGCCATTTGTTCATAGCTGAGGTAAGGTCATTGACTTTGTTGTCAAGTTCGTTAGCGTTAGAGGAAGGACTAGAGAGGTACGGGGGTAAAAAACGTACTTACACACTCACGATTATAGGGACCCCGAAACGTTGAGTATCGTTCTTGAGAATTGGACGACAAAAATGTTTCCCGAACGTACAGACGTACGGGGGTAAAAAACGTACTTACACACTCACGATTATAGGGAACCGAAGAGTTGAGTATCGTATACCGTGTACAAAAATGGTAATATCAAAGCCGAAAGAGGACACAATACTGAAATTTCAGCCCTCCAGGTGATCTAGTTCACGAGAAATGCGAGTTCAAAACATGCAAAAATATAGTAACTACATGTGAATTTAATGCCCGTACAAATTAAAATCTACAGATTTTAACCGTAACCTACGTAAAAACCCCTAATATGACCACTGATTTCTTTGACGCAAATTAATGCGGATTATTTTATGTAAAGAAAATACTAAAGAATGAAAACATTTTATGATGACTCCATAATAATGATTGGAAATTTAAAAGAAATTAACCAACAAATCTAAATGAATTATAAAATTCAATTGTTTTTAAATGTTTTCTTTATTTATTATAATTAAAATTTTTATAATTAATTCTGACAAAAGAATACATTGAATCAAAACCATTTTCATTTAAATAATTAAAAATTAATGTAAGCACAATAATATAATTATATATTTAATGTTTCCTTTACTTTACAATAATAATTAAACAAAAGCTAAGAAAATTACCTATGTGTATATATTATGTATGTATTTATTTAACACAATACAAAATCGATAATCTAAATATTTGATAAAACAAATGTTGTGTTATCATTCAACTTAATACAAAATGTTGTTTTTCATGTGAATATAATAATATTTTATGTTTTTTTCCAATTAAATTAAATCAATATTTACAAGAAATATATGCATGTATAAAATAGCGTTTGTTAATTGTATTATATTTAGGTATTTATTTTATATAATTTTTATATGATTCTGATGCAACAGAAATGGTTATAAATACTATGTGTAAATTGATTTTTCGTACAAATTTATTTCATGCAATATTTTATTAGCTTAGATTTTTTTTTCATAGACATACAAATACTTAAAAGGCACGAAATATAATAATTCTTTATTTTTCGCTTTTCATCATCGAAATCGTTTTTGTAAAAAAATTTAAGAACAAAATTGAAGTTTAATTATTTACATAAAAATACAGCGTTTTCTTACTCAACAATAAACAAATTAAAAGCAAAATAGAAGTTGATATTTTCAACAAATTAAAAAATATTAACAATTGTGATAAAAAACACATAAATAAAAGCAACTTAAACATAATACCGTTGTTATTTATATTTTTCCTTCTGCTTAAATTTAAAGTTGAGTTTATTTCAAAAATGGTCGACTTTCACTGAAACTGTATGTGCGGCTGCATTACTTGGTAAATCAATGTTATCCCATTCGGTGTGGAGATTTTTTTCGCTATCGGTGGCCTTGAGAGCGAGTCCCAAGGAAGCTGTTCGACCGGCGCAGTGAGGGATGTTTAATGTAACTGGAACAAGGAACTCCAAGCCTTGAGGGCCGCACATCACTAAAGGTGATAGCATTGTTTCACCTAAAGTTGACAACAAATTAAAACATTTTAATTAAAAGGTAAGAATAAAATATCGTGTAAGGTGATCAAACAGTGTTACATAGGTGTCAAAAGGCAGCTAAACTCTTAAATTTGTTGTGATTGGAGTAAACAAAACACGTGCTTAAATTTATTTAAAGACAAATATGCTTTGTAACTATGTACGTAGGTAAGTAAGACATTTTAGAATAATGTTTTTTTTATTTAATTTGTGCATGCATAAGAATTAACTACATTCTACAACTATATTACGATATTCCATCTTCTAGTTTTAAATAGTAAGATGAAAGCTATACTCAACTATATTGAATATTTGAATTTATTTTGTAACAAATTTGAGCAAATTCGTCTCAAGTGGTTTCAAAAGTATAGGACTGGAATTCGATATCTGTCAAACCCAGTTGTTGAACTAATTTTTTTTAATTCAAAGTCTGACATTAACCAAAATGAAATTGTTAAAACCTACTGCATAAATGCGGCCACAGCCACATTTCGTCCTTTAAGAGGAGCTTATGGTTTACATAATCGTCCAAGTACGTAGGCAATTGTTCTAATTGTGACGACATTGGAAGAGCCTAGATTAGTTTCAGATATTGTAAGACGCCAGTTATGCACCAGTTATAGCTATCATGGTACCCGTGGCATGATGGTTAGTGCGTTGGACTGTCATGCTAGAGGTCTCGGGTTCGATCCCTGCCTATGCCATCTAAAGTCTTTTCACGGGTACTGCCTCTTGCGAGGAATTGACAAATTCTCCAAGAGTAACTATTGTCATGAAAAAGTGCTTTCTCAAAATTAGCCGTTCGGAGTCGGCATATAAACTGTAGGTCCCCTCCATTCCTGACAACATTACTCGCACACAGGAATGGTTGAGAGTTGTAAGTCA
Organism: Eupeodes corollae; assembly: GCF_945859685.1. NCBI lineage: Eukaryota > Metazoa > Arthropoda > Insecta > Diptera > Syrphidae > Eupeodes > Eupeodes corollae. The sequence goes on along the minus strand of NC_079147.1, from coordinate 168,837,442 downwards.
TTAGGCCTTGGTTCTCAACGGACTGTCGCGCCACCCAATTTATTTTATTTTTTATAGCTATCATTGAAATCGATCCGGAAAAATATTCAAATCGAAACAATTTTGTTTGGGGAAAAAAGTGTAGCTGATTTATTTTTCTCTAAAAATGTATTTTTCTATTTTCCGGACGGAAATTCATATACTTGAACAGATGATTCTTTTATGTTCAAAAGTGAAACGAATCGTTCCACTGATCTGGGTTCCGATTTTACACAATTCCAATTACAGATTTCTGTCAGTAAAAATTTGTCGGTGGATTTCCATCAGGAAATTCAAATTCAAAAATTTTAAGGATAGCTATAAACGACCTGTCAAAAAAAATACAATGTTTGTTTTCAATAATGAAAACCAATGATAGCTATAACTGGGGCCTTATAGCTATCATTGAAATCGAACCGGAAAAAAAATTGAATCGATATTTGACGGTGTTTCCCTTTTATTAGAAAGACAAATTATATACTGATCGATCGGAAATCACACAAAGAATTTTTTTTTAGAAAAAAAAGTGTAATTACCAATTTATTCTTCTCTTAAAATACTCTTACTGATGGATTTTACTGATAGCTATAACCGGCCCCTAAAAGTGTGGCCGAAGACGCGAATGTTACGATTGCTCTTCGTTCTCAGGAATTCGGACTGTAGGGCACATAATGGTGTATTTTGCATTTGGATCTACACTACAACTATACGTCCGTATAAAGTCCAGCTCACACAACAACTGAAGTCAGTTGACCATTCAAAACGTGGTAGATGCTTCGAATGGGTGCTTGAACAACAGACGGTGGACGGCGATTTTTGAACAAAATGTTCTTCATCGACGAAGCACATTTCATAAATAAAATTGTCGTATTTGGGGATCTGACAATTCTCAAAGTAAGAGAGGCCTTTAGATTAGATTGGGTGGCGCAACAGTCCGTTGTGAACCAGGGCCTAGTGACTTACAACTCACAACCATTCCTGTGTGCGAGTAATGTTGTCAGGAATGGAAGGCCGAATCCGAACGGCTAATTTGAGAAAGCACTTTTTCATGACAAGAATTACTCTTGAAGGAATTGCCAATTTCTCACAAGAGGCAGTACCCGCGAAAATTATTTTTTTTTTTTAAATTAAGGTGGCACAGGCAGGGTTTGGACCCAAGACCCCTTGCATGACAGTCCAACGCACTAACCATCATGCCACGGGTACTACTAAGAGAGGCCTTTACTTCCACAAAAAGTCACTGTTTGGTTCACTTTTTGGTCCTTTCTTCGAAAAGGACGATGGAACGAATGTTACCGTTTATTCGGAGTATTATGGTCAAATGGTAACGGACTTTTTATGCCTGCTATTGAAGAATACGGCTTGGAGAATATGTGTTTTTAAGAAGACGGTGTCACCTGCCAAACAACAAGAGTGAATATGGCTTTATTGCACGAGACATTTAATGGCCGCGTAATTTCTCATCTGGACGATATCAACTGGCCAGCAAGGTCATGCTATTTGACACCGCTGTACTTTTTTTGTATTTCTACGCGAAAGAACGTGTTTATGCAGATAAACCTTTAAATCTTGAGCACTTAAACACCAAGTCAAGTTTTGTCTGAGATACCGCCCAAAATGTGTCAAAAAGTGGTCTAAAATTACCTCAAAAGAATTGATGCTTGCAACAATTTTAGTGGTAATCATTTAAATGATGTGATGTTTCACACATAATGTCAAAGTTCAAACTTTATAATAAAAAAGAGATATCATGAAAACAAATATTTTATATATGCTTTATTTACAATTACTTCTCAGACCGCAAAATGGATAACCCTGTACTTTCGGATTCTTTTCATTTTTTTGTTTTTGTGAGTGGACAGCAACCGGTTGTGTTTGCCTGTTAGGTTGCAGAAACGGTGGAGTTACAACTATGTCAAATCCGAATGGCTTGAATAGCTAATAAACATTGTACAACTGAATACGCACATACATTTTTGAAGTAACTTTGTAAATTTTTTCCAAATATTGATGGTTATTGGGCCTTCTGTTGAAGCTAACTACTCCCTAAAAATGTTAATTTTTTTTAAATTATACAATAAAATTGTGACTTTTTTTCTTTCACTTGCAAAGTGTTTTATATGCAAAATAGACATTTTTTTAGACAATTTCATTGTTTTTAATGGAAATTTTTAAGTATTGAACGATATACACTGCCAACCAATAGGATGAGGCAACAAATTTTGGAATCGAATTTTCGCTTTTTATGCCCGGTGGAAGTTTTGCACCCAGAAAAGTTTACTGACTTTGATTAGGTACGTACATATTTCCCCATTACAAATCCTTAAAAGTAATTGACAAATTGGAAACGGGGGTTGGAATTTCCAAGATTACAATGAACTACAAAAAAGGGAATACTTCCGTGCAGAATTTTACATGTGCGATTTTTTAAAAAACTATTTAATAGAATATTTAAGCGAACGTTGTAAACAAATGTTTTGATTTAGTTTGAAACACACATGGGATGCAGAAAGATTTTGACAGCTCAAGAAAGAGCGAAAACAGATGCGTTCAAGGATTTTGACTTTAAGGACGTTAAAAGACTTAACAAAAGTAAGACAGTTGTGATAAATTTTCTTGCTGATCAACAAAATAAAAAGAGCCAGCGACTAAAATAATGATTAAAAGCTGAGTATCAGCCAGAATAACAGCGGTTCAAAGGATAATACAAAAAGCACTATCCAGAAACGAAACCTTAAAAATAGCCTGTTTTGAGGAAAGTACACAAGAAGAATCACATGAATTTTTCAAGAGTGCATGTAACTTGGAGTAGTGAATAGAAAGGCGTTGTTGGCCACACTTTTTGTATTTCCTTAATCTGAGGAAGGATGAGCTTATTTTGAAAGGATACCATAGCCGCACATTAGATATAATGGTGTGGACAGCTATAACCTCCTATAGCACAATCGACTTTCAGTTTTTGTCCACAATAATGAACGGGATACAATGGAACGGTCATTTTTCATTTTTTAACTTCTCCCTTGGATTTTCCAATAAGACAATGACCCTATTCACACATCGAGGGTTATTAGAAGTTGAATTCAATCAAAAGACGTGGAACTTTTGATATTGTCCCTATATTCAACTGTATATACTATAGCACATAATTGCAACGTTTGGCCTTTTCTTTTTCAGACAATTTAAATACAAGGACAGCGTAAGAGAAGCTGCTCGTGATTACTGAATCTTAAGTTCCTGTGATTATTAACAAATTGAATGTTTCTATACTAAACCGTTTTATAGAGGTTTTATCAATACATTCAATTTTTAGTTTTTTTTTTCTTTCTAAAATGTTGCATTCCTACCCTTTTTAAGTATGTAATATTTTGATACTGGGGAATTTCAATCCTTGTTTCCAATTTACACTTTAATTTTAAAGATTTGTAATGGGAAATATGTCCGTACCTATTTACAGGTAGTAAACGTTTTCGGGTACAAAATTGTAAGAAAAAATGTGTAGATCTACACCAAAAAAGTCAAGGGAGGTGCAAGAACCGCAACAACATCAACTTGAAGACGAGTATGTTTAAGGTGTAAATTTAACTTAAGTTAAACAATGGTATGACGTGGTTTTTTCAGACGAAAAATAGTTTAATTTCAATAGAACTAATGGGTTTTCAGGTTTTGAGAAAATAAAAAGATTTTTAAAGCTTCATCATAGCCCTGAAAGAGTTGTTGTGATTTGAAGAGCTGTAAGTTATTTAGCGGAACAGTTTAGTTAAAACTGTATATAAGGCTGCAATCATAAACTTGTTTTTCAGTTTGCGTGGAGTGTATGTATACATGGACTTATATATATATATTTCAATGTTGTTTCATTGAACTTTATTTTTAATTATTTAAAGCTGCGTAGTATTGAAAAAAAAGTGTATTTTTATACTTATACTATCGCTTGGTTTACCTGTGAAAATTCCGTAAGCTCAAACTTGCAATCGTAATAGTTTTAAGTCTTACTTACAAGTGTCAAGAAATAAATAAATTAGGTGGCGCAACAGTCTGTTGAGAACTAGGGCCTAGTGAATTACAAATTTCAGCCATTCCAGTGTGCGAATAATGTTGTCAATGCATTTAAAAACAAGTTATAATGGGCAGGTTCAGGCGACACTTGAAAGTAATGCAAGTTTCTGGTATATGAGCCAAAACATTGAGACAACTTTATTGGAAAGTTGACAGGAAAGTTAGTTAAATAAAATGTCCCTAACTATCAAGTCCACTTATGTAAAGAGTTTCTTGTCAAATTCGAAAAGGAACAATGTATTAATATTTCCTTAAAAAACAAAATACGAGCCGTGATAGGCTTGCAGCTTACCTAAGGACTGATTTGCAAACAAAAATGTTTTTGTAGTTTTTGGACTATAAACGAAGAGGTTAGTGAAGTAAATTTCCGAGATTGAAATTTATGACGCTTGAAAAAGTAACTAGTTGTATTGTTTAAAGTGTACGTTCAAAGAAAACAGTTAACTGCAAATAAAATCCTTTATGTTTTCTGAACCTGTCCAATGCCAATTTTTTTTCCAGACTCAATTATTATATTTTAACAGTATAACTCCGCAAAATTTAATGAATGTGTTTAAGATCTTCATTATGATAGCATAATCCTTTCACATCAATTCACTCTCTCATTCAAGAAAGAACAAAATTGAGGAAAGTATTTCCATAGTTTCTGTCTTCCCATTTTGAATATTTATCCACTGCTCAGACAGTTTCACGGACATTCAAAAAGAGAGAAGTATCGGTCAGGTCTCTCAATAAATATTTGGGTTTTCTAAATTGTAAGAATCAGTATAACTATGATCTGAGCATTTAAAGTTATATACTACAGAAAGTAGTTTTTTAAATATTTGTTATTAAAATACAGCATCGAGCACTAACTATATATTATAGAAAAAAAGCAACAAACATACATATTATTAGCTACATACCTTATTACACACACACACACATACACTCATAAAAAAGTTATAAATACAATTTAAAAAAGTTAACAAAACTGTACACAAAGAAATATTATTTACAATAAATATTGTTATTGAGGTGCATTAATTAAGACATAAAATAAAAGGTGACAAAGAGAAAAATAAACAACATCTTAAGAAATAAAAAAAAAAAAACAGAACAACAGTTAAATATTATTTTCATTAGTTTGTGCACAAACCATTTTCCATATCCAAAGGCGGTCCGCCAACTGTTTCACCCATTCGTGGATCACTAACTGTAAAATAGATCTCTTGTTTGACACCTAGAGGTATCGCACCTGGTGGAATCTGAAGTGAAACATTCCAGAAATTATCCGCTAAGGTGCCTCCATTGTGATCGAAAATTCCTTTTGTTGTCGTAGGCTCTCGAGGCACTGTGGGAAATCTTTGGCTCGTAGACCCTCCAGAAATTGTTGGTGCTGCGACGGGCCCAGCCATTGGCAGTGACATATCACTGGCATAGGGTGTGCTAGTTGCATTTGGCGGTCCTATAGGTAGACTAGCTTGAGATGTGTATTGAGTTTCAAGTGAAGTTCGTGATGCAGCGGTGCGACGCATGTTCGGTTTGTGGTAAGGTGATCGTGTTGCTGCAGTTGGTGAATTTAAGGGTTTGAGTGGTTCTACAGCCTCGCAAGCTTCTTCTTCATCACGAGTTTCTTCTTCGTCTTCTTCTTCGTCCTCATCGAACTCATCATCGTCTTCTGGCTCAGCAAGACTTGCTGCGGCTAGAGCTGGAATAACTGTTTTTTCTATCACTGTGTCCGCAGATAGCTGCAGATCTGACTGTTTCGAATTATTTAGGGTTTCTTCTTGAGAGGAACCATTACTTTCTCCACCATTTCCATTTACAATTACTGTGCTGTCTGTTTTTTCTTCTTTCTTCTCATCGGTTTCATTTTCCCCCGATGCCAATATACTAGATTCTTCTTTAGTCTCGTAAATAGGCTCAGGCCTAACCACATCTCTTTTCGACACATAAATGGGCTCAGCCATCGATTCCATTGCCTCGCGGCGCGTTTGGTAGATCTGTTCCCGAAGCTGTGATCTTGTCTTTAGACCGCTTTCCTTTACTTCTCTACGGGACTGATAAATGGAGTCTCGTTCCGATTTATCATCACGTTCCGATTGACTACTACTGGGCGGACTAAATTCTCTTTCGATATCCTTCTTACCTGCAGTGATGCGTTCTTGCATCTCTTTTTTCGACTGATATATTTGGTTACGTTGAACTTCCCTTCGGGTCTGATAGATGTGATCTTCTGATATATCCATTTGATCGGGATAGAAACGACGTCGAGTCATAACTTCAGAGTTTGGAGGCCTTCTTGGCTCGGTTAACATATAAGCACCCTGTCGACTTTGATATATATCCTCGCAAGCGTAAGCTTCAGGACTTTGTATGCGTTGGTTAGGCTTACGACGTGGATCATAGCCACGATCTGCAACACTTGTACTATGACGACGAATAATTCGACGCCCGCCGCCTCTATTTGCAGCTATCATCTCTGCCTGTCTTCTTTCAAGATCTATCAAAGCTCTATTCGAATACAAGTCATCGTATGCTTGTCTACTTTGAGCAGGAGCTATGTTTCCATATATGTCCTCACTTTCAAGGTTTTGGTACGTGCTATTCATATCTTCCTGTTCGCGGGCGTAGTACTGATCTCGTGGAGGAACACTTGTTGCCCGACCACCATTATATGGAATTCTTGGGTCATGCATCGCTGCGGGATAGGTTGGATAATCATCGGGATATTGAAGCCGTCCTATTCCCCTTTCCATCATGGAATATTGTCTTCTTAGAGGTTTTGATTTTTTATCTTGCTCAACCATGCTGTTCATTCGCCGCAAAGGTCGAGTGGACTTAATTAGAGCGTTTTTGATCGCAGTTAGAGGAGATTTGAGAACAGATTTCTTTTTCACCTTCGGTAATGGTGGTGGTGGTGAATTTGGATACATGTTATAATATTGTTGATGTTGATGATATGCGGCTACATTATTAGCAGGATCTGATGGATAAACAGCACGAGAAGGATGTTGTGGGACTTGATAGTAGTTATTATACCGCTCGTCATACGGCTCCATATCGCTATTTGTATCGATAAAAATGGGTTATATACGTGTGTGTGAGAGAGAAAAAGAGAGAAAGAGAAACACAGAAGGACAAAACAAGTAAGGAATATTAAGTTCAAGGATCAGTTTGGATTAAGGAAGGTTCAGATAATACTGATAATATTAACATAAATTTTGATAATTTTAAACGGATGCAGAGACCTATTTTATTAATGCGTTTTAAGTATTTGAAAAATATTCGTAAAAATGGTTAGATGTTTTTTTTCGATTTGGAAAACTTAAGTTTAAATAAAAGGGGGTACGATCGACTACTTGTTTTCAATTCACTTCAATACGATCAACAAAAATGATCAGACAAATTTGTATAGATATCTTTGATTGTTGACTTTTGAATGTCTAACTTTTCAGTATTCATATTTAAAAAAAAGCATTTTTGAGCTCGAGTCTCAAACACGGAATCAAAGCTGTATTTATTCTAAATAGGACATTATAAAAACACCACTATTAAAACATTTTTTATATCAGTTATAAGTGTTTACATTGAAATGTTTCGTTTTACATCATTTTCGTTTACAATTTTTTTAGCGAATACATTTTTAAAACTGAAAAGATTTGTAATTCATGTTAATGCCTCACTTGGAGACGCTACAACCATTACCACTTACGTAGATTGAAAGGTAAATGCTGTTTCAAAGACACTGAACTTTTTTTGGACCTGAATACCTGAACTTTCGTTTGTTTTAAATAATTTTAATAATTGCTTGTTTATTATTAATGAAAATATTTGGAATTAATAAAAAAATACTCAATTTTCCAAGGAATCATTAAAGAGAAACAATTTATTTTTACTTTTATTAATCTGAAAAAAAAAATATTTTGATTCAATCATATTCAGTCACACACGCACACACTCCAATTTAAGAACAAAAAATAAAAATGCACAAAAACTAATTGTTTATAAATGGACTGGAAGCATTTCACCAGAATATTTGTATATCCATTATTCACCATTACTTTTAGCATTAGTTTATGAAACATAAATTTAATAAGTTTTATTTGTTAATTGACCATTTATCCTTTTACTATGAAAATGTAAATAATGTCGTTTTGTTTTATTAAATTGTTTTCCATTCCCAGAAATGTTTTAAAAGTCACACGAACACAAAATATAAGAGAAATTATAAAAAACAGACATTGTAGATGGTATAGAACTACCCGAAAAATGTTTTTTTTTTTTTAAATAGGTTAAATGAAAAAGTAGTTGCATATAATAATATATCAAAGTGTCTTTGTGCGTATGTCAACAAAATGTGTTTGAACCAAAAAATCTAAACAAATAAAGAATATTAAATTTTGTTTTGATGAACTTTTAACAATGAGAGAACGCTGATGTATGCCAATAACAAAAAAACACCAAACAAACTTGTAGTTTGATTTTCAAAAATATAACAAATAAAAAAAAACATTTTTCGTTAGAAACTAAAACAATAAAACATTAAGTTAAAATATTTTGCATGCATAGAAAGGGATGTTTTGTTTTCTTTTACCTAGATTTATTTTATTTAATTTAAATTTTTAGGGAAAAGGGGGAATCATTAAATGATAAATTACGAAAAATAAATTTCAAAATAATTATTGGGGTAAGAGAACCAGTTAAATTACCTCATATTATGATGGTGCCCAGCAGCTCCAATTTGCGGTTTACGATATAACTCAAAAGCCGATCCACGTTGTTCTCGACTGCCAGCCAAATCGAGAGCATGTCGTTCAGGAGTATGTGGGGGAAGGTTAGCTATTTAGAATGAAATTATTTTATATAACTTGATTATTAACTGTTTTCCTTTAAATTACACTTAAAATTTAAAGATACTGATTGCCTAAAATCGACCATAAAAAAAATACAATTTATTAATCACTTTTGAGTCATTTGAAATCAATTTCAGTTTGTTTGAAAGTTTTGCAACAATAAACTATTTTTTCCAAATTTATAGTGCGGAAAATAATTACAAAAAGTATACTAGTCGGAGAAAATAACCAAAATATTTCCCTAAGCTTACATCTGTGTCTAATATACAGATTTATAATTATTTTATTTTACAAAAATAGCATTTTTTATGAAACTACGCAAAATGCTGGTACAAATTGTAAACAGCTAGTAAAAATATGAGCTACGACTTTAAAAACTTATTTTGTTTACACTTTATCGTTGATGCTTTTTATGGGTAGACTCAGATAGGGTTTTAATAATATTTAAAATTAAAAATTGTAACAAAGAAAATTATTACAAATTTGTAACAAAGAAAATTATTACAAATTTGTTCGAAAGTGCTCAAATCTTTAGCGTCCCATTAAGCTAGCATTAATAAAAATTTAGCTGGTTGAAGTTAATGGTAATTGCCAAAACTATAGTATTTTTAAAACATGACCTAGGATAATTAGAAAATCTATAATATGAAAGGAAGACATTTATACAGCTAAAAGCAATGGCGGATCCTGGTGGGAGGTCGTAGGGGTCATAACTCTCCTGGGAGATTGTTTTGTTTAAATTTACGTAAGATTTTCCTTGAATTCAAAACAAATCGTATTGCATTAATGGACATTTCCCTAATATTTTTATTTATTTACTGTTTACAAATGAAAATAATATTTGTATTTTACTGCTTTAAACTTTGTTGCTAAAATCGGAAATCCAGCCCTATTCCAATCGATCAGCACAAATTTATCAATTTTTTGACTAATGAACGATCCAGGGTGGTCATATTAGCCATAAAGCCTATACAGTTTAGTTGTATAATTCAAGTTTTATCTAAAGATTTGTTAGTTATTATAATTAATGCTTTTACACAATTTAGAATTGAAAAAATCTTTAGTAATGATTTTAATTATTTTCATAAGAGCTTTTCTAAGAGAAACAGTAAAAATTCAGGTTTTTAAGAAGTAACCTTGAATACAAAATCGATTTGATACTAAGTTTCAATTTATTTTTCTTTTATTTTGTCACACATAGGTAGTTAAGGCTTTTTAGGAGATTTAAACAAGAATTTCAAGAATAGAAATGTCCCAACCACACAAAAGTGACACTTATATTAAAAGTTAAATAAAATTAAATTAATATAAAAGCTTTGAAAGATCTCGAGTACTGCAGTAAAAAGAGATTCTGCAAAGTGTAGTTTGTGATTGCACACTAAAGTTTCTTCCTAACTTATTTGTTTACCTTTATTTGTTTTTATTTAATATTAAGAGGAACTATGTTGAACCAAACATTGTTCTCTCTCAAATTTTTAAATTTTGTTGACTACTTTAAGATCAAATTATGTTTAATCAGTTTACCAAAAACAGTATTATTTTTAGAATTTATTCTAGCATCAGCTTCTAAGCAGACGGAAAACAATAGTAATATTAGACCCCAAAAATTGAGGTAGAAAAAAAACTTAGGTGGCGCAACAGTCCGTTGAGAAATAGGGCCTAGTGACTTACAGCTCTCAACCATTCCTATTTTTTTTATAATAAGCGCACACTCAAAGGGATAATACTACCCTTATTATGTAGACACAGTGTGAGCACTAGGAAAGGGAGAGAGGGGTTGAAATGAGATGTCGATGCACCTTGGTTTTGAATTCCTGAATATTGCAATGGCTGGGAAAGACAGAGTGTGGCAAGGCATTCAACATTCGCGTAGAACAGCTAAATAACTAATCTCTGTACTTGACAGTACGACCGAAGTTGGGCTCGAGGGTATATTGATGAGCATTCCCAGAAGCGCGAGTACTACGGGATGAATGCAACTCCCTTAAATTTCTCTAGAGCATAAACCATTAAAATAACGGTAAAAGAGGGTGAGACAAGAAACATTTCGACGATTTTCAAGTGACGTAAATGATCTTATGATGGTAATATCACCAATCAATCTAAATGCTCTACGTTCAATACGATCCAAGAGGCTTAAGTAAGTTGCAGAAGCAAATGTGCAAGTACTGTTGTCAGAGATGGAGGGTAGCTATAGTTTTAAGCCGAATACGATTGTCTATTTAGAGAAAGCACTTTTCATGACAAGAATCACTCTTGGAGAATTTGTCAATTCCTCGCAAGAGGCAGTACCGGTAAAAAAGACTTTATATGGCCGAAAAACATACGTCAAAATATCAATAATATATTTTGTTTTATTTTCCTACGAAAAAAGATCCCATTTTCTGGAGAACACTCTCACTGTCTGGGTTTTTGCACATATATTTTTTAAGCGTTCTTCGCAATTAAAGAAATGACAACAAAAAAAGAATATATAATTTTCGGAAAAAGCTACGCTTAAACACAATTTCTAACATTTCAGCGTGAAATGCACCAAAAACCCTTTAAACTATTATATTTTAGCTCTTAAATATGGCATATTTAAAATCGTGTTGGAATCTTGGAATGTTTTTATACGTATAAGGATTCGTCCAAATTAAATAGTTAGACCATATCTTGATGGACAACAGTGTTTTAACTTTACCTCTTGAAATATGTAAATGTAAGGTTAAAATACACATTATGTTATTTAAATATTGTCAGCCTCCTTTAGAGAAAATTAAAGAAAATTTTTAAGCGGTGCTCAAAAACACAGATTTATGTTAAGTATGTGCCCCCCCCCCTCTGATTCAAAGTCTGAATACGACCTTGGCTAAAAGCACTGTTTATTAGGCTATTAAAGATAATATTTATTATACCTTATAAGGCTTTTCAGCGCTTTGGACTCTTTGTGGTTCAAAAACATAACAAATAAACTATTGAAAATACAAAATATATTTAAAAAGAGTTCTTGTAATTAACAGCCCTATTACTAAATAATACATGCTGATTAATATAAGGTGCAACAAAAGGCTAGAGCTAATAGTTTGAGTTAAGACACGAACAACTTCGTCTATTTCTGACTTCAAAGTGAACAAAAGTATTAAAAATTAACGATTACACCTTCTGAGTCATGCTTTAACATTTTGAAAAGCAAAAAACTAACAATTTTAATTTTTTTTAACATATGTATTTTTCTGATTAATTTTGAATTAAAACACAAAAAACGGATGCTAAAATGTGTCTTAGTTTTTGGGAAATAAAAAAATTATAAGTATGTTTTTTACAGGGAAACCTCTCATACGATTTTTTTAGTACCTTGACGCAACCTATTCGATTTAGCCTTATACCAATCATCCTGTTTCTATAGAACATAGCCTTTTTAACACATTTACTACTTATTACTCTAGGTTAACACAAATTTATGAACATAAATATTAAAACATACATTTAATGATCTTTTAAAGTAACTTACTAATAGGCGGAGGATGACTACGATGCATGTATTGTTGTCCACCTCCTCCCGAATAAGGATGCCCACTACCATTGTATCCATTTGGCTGAACGTAAGATGTTTGTTGGTTACTTCCGTTATAATGACCCCCACCACCGCTCCCGCTGCTAGTACCATAAATATGGTTCTGTTGACTTGAGCCATTTGATGTGTGTGGTGAACCAGGAGTTTGTGAATGATGATAATGCGAAGGTGTTGGAGGATAGAAAAATCCATTTGGTGATCTTGGAGACCCGGGTTCCTTTTAAACAAATACGGATAACATTAAGTTTTATAATTTTTTTTAAAAGTTTTTCTTTTATATAAAATTACCCCATTTTCCCATTGTCCACTTCCCTGCATTGGGGGACGATAGTTCTTCGGCTTAGGTGGTGGTACTGGTTTGAATGGTCCTCCATTTCCATTTGGAGTCCCATTTCCGTTTGAATTGACATTCGGTGGTGGAGCAATACCATGTGGATTTTTAGGAATTTTCGAATAATCGGCTTGAGATGCTGAATTATTTCGGCTGCATTTCATTGTTTATTTTTTTGCGATGGATGTGAATTAAAGTAACAAAAAATGGCAAGAAATGGAAGAAAAAACATAAAAATGTATGCAACAAACAAAATTTTGAGGACAGGTAAAACAACGGTAAGACAAAATTAATAAATCAAGCAGAACAACTTAAAATTAGCTTTTGAGCACCAAGCGTTATACTTGTAGGCACTTCTAAAATGGCAACATTTTATTTATTTAAAAACAAAACAGATTATGGCAGCATATTGACAAGGTTTAAAATTAAGATACTTCGTCAAATAACTATTCAGGTTAGTTCAGGTTACAAAAATCTCCTTACGACAATTATGTGTTAAAAAGAGGATGACTTAAACAAGTGTATCATATCGCGAAATGGTGTGGAAAATTGGTTTCATATAAGAAACTCCTGTGTGTATTTCAGAACAAACTGGCGGCATAAACTTTAAATCTTGATGCGATTGATAGCGAAATTTTAAACCTTGCAAGTGAATATGATGCCTACTTGTTTTACAAGTTGCAAATTAAACAAAAAAATAATGTGAAGTGTACAAACATTATGATTTTTGGCAGGAAAAATTATGCATGCAATGTTAGTTTATAAAAAAGGAAAAGAAAACAAAAAGAAATACGTTTATTTCTCAAGTTTATTGTTTTGTTAGTTTTATTTAAGTTTCAAATTTATTTTTATTTTAAAAAGCGTCAAGGGATTGTTCTTGCGTTATAAATTAAAACCTTTTGACTTACCTGTATTTGCCATAATCAGTTTTTGTTTCGAGAACTTGCTTTCGCGGACTATTTTCGAGACCCAGATTGGACGGCCTTGCAGGTGTGTTTAACGCTGCATTTCGCGGATCTGAATAGAAAGAACAAAAATATGTTAAGATCTTATTTTGAAAAATAAAACACAAATCTTATATCTCATAATCAATAAATGGCTTTTCGTTTGCGTAATATATCCAAAAATGAGTGCCTGTGGCATGATGGTTAGTGCGTTTGACTATCTTAGGGCCGAAAGGCATTAGTATGTATTAAGTGGTATAGTTTAACTCAGTGTGTCCGTATGGGACCAGTAAGTAAGTGAAGTTATGGTTAATTATGCTTGTTTTATGAATGTTTGTCTAGCTTTAAGATAGTTTTAAGAATTAATGAATAAAAATGAATTAAAAAATGTGCGTTAGACTGTCATGCTAGGGTTCGATCCCTAGCTATGTCATCTAAAGTTTTTTTTTCACGGGTACTGCCTCTTGCGAGAAATTAAAAAAGTTCTTTAAGAGTAATTCTTGTCATGAAAAGTGGCGTTCGGATTCGGCTTAAAACCGTCCCCTCCATTCCTGACAACATTACTACACAGGAATGGTTGAGTGATGGAAATCAGTAGGCACAAACGAACTGTTGCGTTACCTTAGTTTTTTGTATTTATAATATATCCGAAAACATCTTTCGTGTGGTTCGGTATCAATAGGGGAATAGAACTGAAACCCTGAAATAGTTAATTAATTACATTTCATGATTAGAGTCGACGGACTCAATGTTCAAGTCATAGTAGTGCAAGAACATCATTTCCTTTAACCATCAACATGGCGTCGTTAGTGTGGCATTATTTGCTCGAGAGAGGACTTTACTACTGAATTGCCTTATGAAACTAAACGATTTCAGCGCTGGTGTCGTTACTTGATCTTTTAGCGGTGCCTAAGTAAAAAAAGTCTTCAACTACCTCAAATTTATAACTATTGTTGGTGACGTTTTGTCTAGGACGTCGTCGTTCAGTGTCCTTTTTTGTGGATGGCGGCATAAATTTGGTCTTGCCTTACAATTATGTCGATATCATGGCGTATTCGAGCAATACGACTTGTGGAAGATTGTGCTTCTAGTATTAGCGATTGATTTTTGCACAATTCTTTCCAGAGTAAAGTCAAATGACACCTTGTCTAAGCCCTTGAATAGAACAGCGTGCTATTTTCATTCTGCTGAAACAGACAAGTTTGACAGGGATGACAAAACTATACTTTGTTCTGTAAAATACTTCTCTACATAGAAGCAATCATTACGCTTTCTTGAAATAGTTGAAGAGATGGTGGCTATCGAATTAAAGTTCATTGAAGCGATATTCAGGAGATTTCTTCAGACCGTAGGTGCATACTCCTTATCAAGTAATCGCTTTTGATAATGCGACACATAAAACGCTATAGTAGTACGTTCAACGGAATGTTCGGAAATCTTTTATAGTGGAGATGTGTCGTGTGTCGATGTGGTGAATCTGGTTGACAGTTGAGCGGGAGATTTCCAATATCGAGATGTGCTATCTGCCTATTAGCTATATTAGAACGTCTCACCAGCGGCGATATCGGTCAGTTGCGGTATTATGTACCCGGAAATCATCGCGGATAGGTGAGAGTAAGAAATGGAAGTAAGTTTTGTCTTCCGTTTTAATTTTCACTTAATTAGGATCAGATTTAAAAATTAAAGCAAAATAATGACAATATACATATGTATGCATCTATCAAAATAAATGTTTTAGTGTTATCAAATTGCACATTCATCCACTCCCATCCTACTATGTCTAGACAAAAAGCTTAAACTTTACGTCCTAAGATTATAATCATAAAATTTCATGGATTAAATATTTGAACATTAAGTCCTACCTTTTCCAGCCTAATACCCGCTTTCAAATGTATAATATTTACCTATGTACATATATAAATCCCAGATTAATTAAACATGGGATTTTTTATTTATAACTTAATAGTAAAAATATTGTTTTTAATTAAAATTAAAAAATTAAAATATTAAAACAGATAAAACTTCGATTTACATTCATAATTACGGATTTTTCTCAAAGACTTAGATTTGTGTTCACGAGATAAGTCAGAGCTAAATAATTTGTATTTAAAATAAAAGACTGAAACGATTTTTTTGAGTAAAACTAGTTTTGAATAATTTCGTTAGCGAATTCTTTTCATTAGGCCAACAGTAGTACCCGTGCCTGTGTCATTTTTTTTTTTTTTTTTAGGGCACTGCCTCTTGCGAGGAATTGAAAAATGCAATTCAAGAGTAGTTCTTGTCATTTAAATTCGTTCGGAATCGGCTTAAAACTGTAGGTTCCTACTTTACCTGGAAACATTACTTGTACACAGGAATGGTTCAGAGTTGTAAGTCACTAGGCACTAGTTCTCAATGGACTGTTGTGCCACCAATTTTTTGTATTCAAACATTAGAAACTTCCAAACTAAATTTTGTCGTTTTCAATTCAACAATGGTTTTCCTTAATAATATATTTTCAAATATATTTTGTTTATCTATATTGTGAGCTTACCTATATTGCGCGCCGAAGTAAGGTCATGATACTGAGGTCTTCCAGGGCTGCTTTGTCGATTGAGATCATTTGCTCCTATAAAGTTCCTTGTATGATGATCATGTGCACTCCTAAATTCTGGAACATTAGAATTCATGCCACCTGGACGTCCAACACTAAAATTTGAAAACAATTATAAAAAATATTCAATAATTAGACATAAATGTATTGATCAACTATAAGTTTGCTAACGACAAACACATACTTTGCATTCGGTACTGACTTTAGATCATCTGGTGCGTTCGGTCCCAGCCTTACGTTTTGAATGCTAGCCAATTGTGTTGTATTGTATGAATCATAACTAGAAACACTATCATAAGCCGAACCATTTTGTTGAGTGGGCTTAAGTGGACTTGCTACTACAGAATTCAATCTTTGCTGTCGATCCAGAGAACTTTGTTGAGTGCGGTCCACTGAATCGTTGGTTGTTGATCTTGAAACATATTCAGCTTGGACATCATCGGTTACAGTAGGTTTTCCAAAGAGACGTTCCTGAGCAGATCGAGCAATTGTTCCACCAGAACTGCTTGTGCGGGACGGCGGTGTATTTGCAATTACGTCCGAAGGTTTGACATGCCGATCGACACGTGGCGGTAGATCTGGAGCGTTGATGCCATACAGCGATTGTGGTCGTGTATTTGATGGAGGACTATTAGAATCGGGATTCATCGATTGACTCGGTCCGACAGGATAATTATATTTACTCGTAAGACTAGTGTCCATAGTTTGGCGACGATTTTGTGGGGGATTCGACTGTTCATATGGATTCTAAAGAAAAATGTATCAAAATATTACGATTTATTTTTTATAAATGGTATGATTTGGGATATTGCCTTTGTTTCCTTTATTTATTTTGCATAGTCAAGAAAGCTTTATGATTTTATTTATAAATGTTTAAAATGTAATGTGTCCTCTTACCGTATATGGAGGCGGTAATCCTTCACCAATAATGTCTCTATCCCTATCCAAGTTATCCTGATTAGTTGCAATCGATGGATCTGAGCTGGATTTAACCAATTGCGGTAAATTGCCAAGTGATAATGATGTCGATGGTCCAGGACTTAATTCCAAATCGGATTCAGGACTTGATGCATACGATAGACGGGATGTGGTCATTGGGAATAGGAAATCATCGGATAGGGATTCAACAGGCTTAAGGTTTTTTTAAGGATATTTAAGAAAATCGATTTAAAAAAAAGCGGTTCAAAATTAAGAGCGCAAAAAATTAAGGAAAATTGAAAAAAAAACACAAGACAATCAAAGTGTTTCCAAAAATGAATCGCAGGATGATTTATCGTATTTTGGGTATTTTATTTTGTTTTTGGCAATTTTAAAAAAAAAAATTGGATATCAGGATAAGCAAGGAAATGACCAAATGATGAAAAATATTAATATTTGTTTGGAGTTTTATGTAAAAAGAAACAAAACACAAGGAAAACATTTAGTTAGCATTATATTTCTGGTAGTTAAATGTATTTTTGAATGATATGTGAGTTTATGAATATGGTTATTTACAAAAAATGTAGGTAAGATTATTAATAGCTGATGCTGATATTGATCATTTTTCGTATAAACATTTCCTTTGAGGTGCCATCGTTCAAAGTTTTAAAAGGCTAAAACTTCGAAGAGACCCTGGAATCATGTAGATTTGAACTCAAATTGCCCGTTTTTAGAAGAAGAATACAAATTAAAACATATAATTCCGTGGGTAAATATTTAGTCGGAAAATAAACTTGAAATTTTACATAAATGCAAGTGGAACAAGGCATGAAAATTGTTAAACAAACCCAAATATTATTTAAGTACACTTCATTTAAAAAAAAAAACTTCCACTTGAATTTATTTAGAATTAAGGAGTTGTTTCATACCGACAGGCAGCCTTATTTCACTCAGCTTATAAACCAATTATGGTCTAAGCGTGTCAGTTCAACAGCACATAAAGCAAGATAAGCTTACTTATCACATACATATTTGTAAGCGATTAATATAAATTTAATTTTTACTGCAATATCAGCTATTAACAGGTTTAAATTTTATGAATGATCATGCAACAATTACATAAAAACAAATAAAGCTAATATACGACAACAAATCTACATACGTAAGTAATTTTATAATACTATATTATTGCTAGAGTATTTTTAATGGAACCAATTTATTATATCCGTATCATTCTACTCAACACCGTAGGCTGCAACGGACATAATTTGGGACATACGCAACAGTCAGTTATCATGGACAAAACACTCCCGCAATTTTCATGCATTTCCATTTACGACGATACTCCGCGCAGCTGGAATTGGAACTCCCCCTTTCTCAAATGTATCACCACCATTGGGTTGGTCACGTTGAGTTCCAGCACTTCCGCAAACACTACCTGTGCCTCCACTACCACTTGAACTCGATTCGTATCGACTGTTGCTGCGACGATGCGTCCTCGATGCACTAGACGGGGTTCCAACAATCTCATCTACAGATTTATCTTTGACTATTCTGCTTGTTACATTATTGTTATTCAAATTCATTTCATCGTCGGTTGCATAGCGAAGATTTAAGTTTGAATCGAATATAGAGGATGAATTATAAAGTTCGTTGTAATAATAAGGAGTGGTGCGGCGTTCTGTACGATCCGTTCGCGGTGTTCCTGTAGCCAGATTCGACAATGAAGAAGTATCACGTTTACCGTAAGACTGATTGTGACGATTGTCAGTTACTCGCATCTGCGGCTGAGGTTGGGCTAGCCCTCCAGGCATCGAGGAGGCAGGTTTAATTACAGACAAAACTGTTGGATACGGCTGTATTTGTATTTGTTGTTGTTGTATTGACGAAGTGGGCATGGACGCAGGTGGTGTGAGTGGGTGGAAGTTCGTCGATTGAAGTTGCATATGAATTGAAGGAGGTGATGGACGTGGTGGGGTTAAAGGTCGTGTGGGGGAAAGGGAAAAGGACGTTCGGCGAGCAGAATAACTGGGCACCGAAGTTGGGCGGCAGCAGGGAAGATTACAAGGGGGTGCTATATATGGAGGGAATATCATTTCAGTAGGGGATTCTGGGAGCTAATTTTTGTATGTGCGAGTGAAATATACGAATAAAATAAAAGAAATATAAAAAAGAAAAATTATTTGTTATCCATCACCTTTAGGATAATGATCATTAGTATAGAATAAGGAAGTAAAAATAAGTTAACAGAGAATAATTGTATTTCTAAATTTGTAATTTTAAAATGTTTGATTGTAAAAGTTAAATTATGAACCAAGCAGTCAATTCTTTCTTTATCACGATTTAAAACACTAACTTTAGAGATCGTAAATTAGATCTTCGGTTCTTAGAATTTTTAAAGAAAATAAATTAAATAAACTTATTATTGATGAGAATTAACGAGTCTGAAAACGATTTGTCCACGATGTTTGTCAATCAGTGGATTTGCTGGTAGAAATAACAAGTGTTGCTAACCTGAAATCAATTCTGCTACCAAGTATAATTACAAATCTTTATTTCAAAAGTAATACATAGCTTTTTAATTAGTGGTTCATAAAAATATACACTTTAAGAGTATACTACTGATAAATTCCATTGTACCTCAGATTATAGTCACAAATTTTAAGTAATTTGTTTTGTATAACCGATTTGCTTTATCATTGCTTGGAAAAATGATTGAGCACTAACAAAGTACTTTCTTTTCAATCAAACATTTTGAAGTTGTTTATTAACTTCAGCGAAACTACAAAGAAACAATGCAGAGTTTCAGCCACAAAATGCATTTTTACGGAACAAATTATATATAGATTTTTAATCCTCCACCGTTGTTCTATTAAAGACATTCATTTCAATTAAAAAAAAAAACATAATAATGCAATTAATATAAAATTTTACAGTGCAGCCGAACATTAAAAAATCCGAAATTCCGTACGTATCAATTTATCTCTTACCTTGGTCTCTGACATCCAAACAGCACCGCTTTGTTGTAAATCGATTGCTTCACGCAACTTTCGGTACCATGATTCAGTATCATTGAGTACAATTTGAGTGCTAAAGACATGTGACCAAACACGTTCTAGCTTTTGACATTGTTCTAAGAGTTTCTTAGAACTTTTATGTGCAGACTTTGGAATACCATGACGTAATTGTTTGATGACATGCTTACTGTCTGTTTTAAGGAAAATTACTATAGGATAAAACTGAGCATAATTAAGACGATCTACTGCATTTGGTGTAATGTCAAGTAAGGCATGTTTTCCACGATCCATTATGTCACGAATGTTTGATAGTCTAACTATGCGACATTTAGAGTTTGTCTTGTCGTCATCTTGCAATGGAGCAGTAAATTTATCTGGAAAATCTTTGGTCAGCTTTTCACGGGATATATCCGAAACGGGTCCAAAAAGAACAACAGGACGAACAAAGCCCGGATGGCGCAGAACTACTCGTTCGTAGGCTGGGAACTTAGAGATGGAGTCAGAGAAGACAACATCATCCCAATTTTCACGGGAGAGACTCTTGGAGCGTCGATGTGTTGACCTAAAAACGCCAAATACGATTATGAAATTTCAAAAAAAAAAAAAAATATTTGTAGTGCATACCTCCTGCGCCTAAAGAAGTTTCCTCTGGATTCGGAGGCATTCATTTCCTTCTTTGTTGCATTAAATTGTGCAGTGGCTAGTTCTTCAGCACGTGATTTATTAGGAATCACTCCACGCTGCATTTCCTGATGGCCACGCCCAATCCTGAGTACTTGCCACGAACCAACTACTCCATTGTGAAGTGTATCAATTACTCGAAAGACATCACCAGCCTTAAAAGCCATCTCTCCTTTGGACGGATTATCGCAATGGAAATGAGTTTTTATGTGGAAAGAATCACCGCGCTGATTTGCAACTACTTCTTCATATTCTTCTTTGCAATACTGCACAATTAGATCGATTCTATCTTGGAGACTGAGAAGAAAGAGAACTGCTTCTTCTCTAGTTACACCATGCATATCCATATCATTCACTTTAAGAATCTTATCACCAGGTGTAAGACCTTGCAGTGAAGCGGGACTACCTGGCTGAACCGCTGTCACGAAAATTCCAGCTTCATTTCCTCCAGTTAATCGAATTCCAACACTTCCTTCTTTTTGAAAGGAAATAAATCTGGGTTCAGCTGATTGTCGGGACCTCTGAAGGGGGTCTTCCTCATACAACTGCCTTCGGGAGCTGTAGAAATCTTCACCAGCTCCACTACCTCGCGGTGGCGGAGGCCTTGGGGGCTCATCCGATCTAGCTCGAGAGCTATTTCCGTTTGATGGAGTGCTTGGTCGATCTAATTGGGACAGGGAGACATCCATTAAGGGACCTCGTGAGCGACCTCGTGGTGTTAAATTACTCTTTTCATCAACCAATCCAATTGGACCGTTTGATGAGCGTGTCGGAGGCTGGACATAAAGGTTCTGTGAGGAATAACTAGCTCCCCCACCCAAATACGGGTCATCTAAATTATTACTGCAATTGGAAACCTGCTGCGTGTGTGAATACACCGAAGATTGAGCTGTCGAATTATTTAAATGATTGCTATTCACATTTGTTGTCACTCCTTGATTTGTAATATCTCGAAGCACAACCAAATTTAGACGTTCTTTGCACCCATCGATAATCTTTTTGGCTTCTTTGAGGCTCATTGTGTCACCACAATTTGTATTGTGTATTCTACTAATTATATCGCCTTCTTGCAAGACGTAACCATTAGCCGCAAGTTGATCACGCGCTTTTGTAGAAATTTCCTAAGAATAAACAATAATAAAAAATTTAATCAAAACGAAAACAAATTTCTTTATGTTCATACCTTTATAAAAAGTCGACAACCAAGGACTACTCCATAGTCATCTTTTTTGTTTGATTTGGTAAGAGTGACCTTAATGGGCTGTCCAGGGCCGGGTGCATTTAGAATTGGTGAAGCAGTCGCAGTATTAATCCCGGGGGCTGTTAAGGGTTGCTGTACCAAACCTACTGAGCTCATACTGTGCGAGTGTTGATGGGCTGTTGTGCTGCTGATGGGAACTCTGCGTTTAACTACAAGTGTAACAGTGTTTCCACTATCGCGCAGTACTTGAACAGCGGTGGCGTATTCGACGTTTTCCAAACTTACACCATTGACTGAGATGATACGGTCATTAACTCTGAAAAAATAAATAAGAAAAGATTATTTTGATAATGTAATGGAATTTATAATCGAAGTAAATGAAGAGCGCTGTAAAGTGATGTCCTTGTTTAAGAAAAGTAATGAATAAGCAAATTTTTTTATAATCAAAAAGTATTTTGAGGCCACAAAATTTAAGACTGTTTAGGTTAAAGTTAAACTAAGTTCAACTAAGATATAAACTTAAATAAATTGTAGTTCAATTCAGTAACCCATAACTCTCAACGCCTCAACCATTGGGAGATGTCAAGGATAGAGGGGAGCTACAGTATTAATGCTGAATCCTAACGGATAATTTTCATGAGTATTAATCTTGAAGGATTTATCGCAAAAAGCAGTAATTGTGAAAGAAAAAAACTTTAAAAAATGACTTAGGCAGGGATTGAACCTTTCCTTATGGCATGAAATGACAGACTTATGCGAAAGCATAAAACGAAAGACCAAGAAAAGAATCTTAAGAAAACCAATTCAAGCTAAGTTAATATCTATTTATAGATTTCTTAGAACATACATTAAATTACAAGTTCTAAACTTTTTAATTGTAAATTCAAGCAGAACAAAGATAAACACTAGAAACAATGTTGATATAGAATAGAAGCTAACAATAAAAGACGGAACTGTTCCAAGCTATCTGGTAATGGCAGTGTTGTTATAGGTGATCCCATTTGGATATACTATGTGGGCTAGTATGAAATTAAAAAAGAAAAACTTCCATACCTCTCTGCTTACGTTTAAAAGTATTTCTAGACTGTTACTCTAGGTACCCAACTGCTCATGGGAATTTCGTTTTAACGCCGTAACTTTAGTAGATATGTAAGTAGTTATCGGGCATTTAGCCAGAATCTTATAGAATATAAGAAAAAGATCGTAAACAAACCGTAAACGGTAGAGCGTACACACAAAACAGAAAAGGAAAGAAAGTGTAACACATACTTGAGTGACTCAGTTTTGAAACTGGTTAAATTCTAACTTCGTACTACTGCAAGGTCATTCAAGGTTAGAAATACATGTTGGATTAATCATGTGTATAATTTGATTTGTTTTATAGGGTGTTTTAAGTAGAAAAATGTTTAAACATATTTTGCGAACACTTTAGCAATTTTAAGTTTGAATACAGTTCGAAAAAAACTTATGCTTTACAGAATTTCCGAAATTGAGTGATTCTTTAAGAGGGTAAGTGACTGCCCAAATGCCTACATCGATAGAAAATTGTATAAAAAACAAATAATACTATTATACATTAGGAAAAAAGGAGCTGTTGGAAAGGAGGTGACAGGGAAAAATAAAGCCTTAACATTCTCGTAGTACGGCTAAGGAACGATTCTCTGTAATAGTACAGAGGAAGTTGGATTCAAGGGTAAACTGATGGGCTTTCCAGAAGCTCGAATATTATTACTGCCAGGTTATTTAAGGTGAGGAATGAAGCTGGATATTTTTGCTGAGCTGAGAAACTGTACAACGATGTTGGTGTTACTTTATTGTGTTAATGCTGTTATTATCACCAATCATCTTAAACTCTGAAGCACCAGCTGACTTATTTTCAAGCCATGGACGTCTGGGAACTTAATTAGCTTAAAATATTTTGCCGTTTCAGTTCCATATATGAAGAGGAGGGGTTTGAGTTTGGAAACGAATATCGTCAGTGAAACAATTAATTTGATAAGACACGAAATCTTTTATAAAATTGAGCAAGAAATTCGGAGACAAAATGGAGCCCTGAGGCATACCAGCAATTGTATTGTGGGTTTCAGACTATTCCGTCCAGAACAATTTCCACTGTATGGATTGCAAGAAATGTTCTAATCTAAAGAAAGAGAGATTCTTCGATATCGAAAGCAAGCATTTTTTTTATAAAAGAGCAAGATGCCAGACATTATCGGTGAGATAAACCTCTTGCTTAGAAAGCCGTACCGCAGGTCATTATGAATCGTCGTTTGCATGATCATAGAAAGAGCAATAGGTTGATAGTTTTAGGGAGTGGCTGAAAAAATGGTGTTTTCCAGCTACTTTGAAGGATTACATAAGAATAGGATATACTGAAAAGCTTACGCAGGTGTTTTTGCTAGTGTGGGAGAACACAACTTCAGGATAATAGCGGCGATACCGGACCAGCGGATTAATCTTTATTAAGATCTTTTAGGACTTTCGTCACAGTATAATGCGCTAAAGAACTGTGGGCTGAAATTTGCGGTGAATTGCCTTGCAAAAAAATAAAATTTCTTACTAGATCCTACTAAAGAAGTATCATTGGCGACAAATGCGAACCACAGCTCTTTTTGCGAACGACCACACATTTTTAATGTCTTTTTGACATAGCAGTATTTTTTGCGTACTTTTTGTTAGTGCGAATATGGGCGTAGCAGGCCTTCCTGCCTTGCTTAAAATTGTTGAAGCTTATCAATGGAATGATTATTGCTTTAAAGTCAATAATGACGCTTTTTAAAAATGTGTAGTTCTAGAGATTACTTAAGCCAATTCGTTGTTTTCATGATCTTGGAAAAGAGAGTTACTTGTATAACGACGACAATTTGAA
Organism: Eupeodes corollae; assembly: GCF_945859685.1. Classification (NCBI taxonomy): domain Eukaryota; kingdom Metazoa; phylum Arthropoda; class Insecta; order Diptera; family Syrphidae; genus Eupeodes; species Eupeodes corollae. The sequence continues at coordinate 168,812,420 of NC_079147.1, read as the reverse complement.
TTATAAAATACGCCTTTTAAGGGACGATCACATGGTGTTCTTTATCCACCCAGAAATAGACATGCAGAAAAGACAGTTTGCCATGAGCAAACTTTGATGTGGTTCGTTTCATTACCAAGATCGATGTACAAAATGTTGCTACGATAGTGTGAAGATGATCGAGGAGAATATGCAATTAACTTCTTGTATTAAATGTATTTAATATTATATAAACAAAATACTTACTGCAATCGATCTTCTGCTGGTCCACCTTTGAGTACATCACTCACAGCTATGGAGGGATCACCATTAGCAAAATGTGGATTATCTCGACCTCCTGATACAGCGATACCGAATCCGTATCCGGGTACTCTTGTCACTGCAACTGTATGGTACTCCCATGTAGTTCTGTCACCCTATAAAAAATAAAAAGATTAAAAATATACACTCTTTGTGAATAAATGAAGAAATAAATTTAAATGAATAGTAAAAGTATTGTTAAAGATAAAATTAACATATTTATATTTGTGGTGTGGTTGTATATATTATACAAAAAGCCAGGAGTTTAATATCAATCGGAAGTTATAGAAACGATAGAAGCTTTTGATAACTCGTTTTTTGAATAACAGATTTAATAGGTTAAGAAATATGAATGGAAAATGTATGAATGAATCCAATGTGTAAGCATTTATAGGTAGCCCTACGTTATTTCGTAACTTTCCCTTAATACAAAATTCGAATATTAGTTTTTACGTTGCGCTATCAATGTCATCAATTAAACTTTAACAAAAAGTACACAAATCTAAAAAAGAGGCCCACACTAATGACTTCCCATTGGTGCCCGATAATAATATTCAAAAAGTTGAATTAATTATATACTAGTATTTTTATACAGAACTTTGGTTTTATAAGAAATTCATTAAAGGGTGATTTTTTAAAAGCTATAGGAAATCTACAAAAAAACACATAACATTCACATAAAAACATGAAATCTTTATTTAAATCGATAGTACGCTCCATATAATTTAATGTTTGAAGATTATTATTGAAGATTATAGAAATCCGCTTAGTCCAATTTTGGCGTACTCTTTACAATATTTCAGCCGGTATCTCACGAATAAATTCTTCAATGTTGGCTTGTCGATATAGACATGAGCTCATAGCCCCACAAAAAATAGTAGTCTAAAGGAGATAAATCACGCGATCTAGGCTGCCAATTGACCGGTCCCGAACTCGCCGCTCAATAAGTCTATTGTTGCGCGTGCTGTGTGGCATGTGACACCGACTTGTTGAAACCACATTTTTCCAAGTCGTATTCTTCAATAGCAGAAGTAAGAAGTATTGGACACTCTCTTCAATTACTTGACGATTGTCAGAATCGCATATACGTCAATTTTGTTTATTAAAATAACCACCAAGTGAGAAATGTGCTCCGTCGTTGAAACAAATTTTCTTCGAAAGATTGTCGTCCACCGACTGTTGTTCAAGCACCCATTGCGACGTTGTGAATGGTCAGCTGGCTTCAGTTCTTGTGTGAGCTGGACTTTAAATGGTTGTAGGTGTAGATAATACACCATGATGTGCCCAAAGACAGTCCTAATTCCTGTCAACGACAAGGAATCGATACATTCGGGTTTCGGCAACACTTTCATATAAAATAATAATGTTTTTGACATATGGTAAAATTTTGAGAAAAATCAAAATTGATTTTTGACTTAAATATCGTTTCAAAAATTAAAGCTATTTTTATCATCATTTTATTGAAATGATGTGTTCGACATTCAGTGAAATTTTTTATAAAAATCCGACAGCCAATTCTTTTCATAGATGTTTGATTCTCGATATCTCGTGAATAAATGAAGATAAGGTAAAGACTTTAAATTATTTATCTCACACAGAATATTGTCATGAACATTTTGTTGAAGTCCTAAGCAATGCAAACCGACAGCCGGGATGGGAAGTTCTTAGTGTTGGTTGCATCCAAGCATCTTTTTATAAATAGGTATTATAAAAAACAACACCAAGCGGATTAACTTCAAAAGCCCTTTCAGCAAATCTTGATATTGGGGACAAGAATAGGTTTTCCCCAAAAAGGTATACCTTTTCTAGATTCTAGGGACCTTTCAGCAAATCTTGATACTTGAAGTCGATATATCGCTAATTCTTGAGGCAAGAAAAGGTATACCTTTGGACTTTGATACGTCGAGAAATGTAATGTAAAACAACGATTTCTAATGGAAAGTTAAAAAACAAATCCTGTGTCGAAACATAATAACGGCTAAACCAAGAAAAATAGAACTGCAACATGCGATTAAATTTTGTTATTTGAAAAAGTGGTATATGTGCAAGAAATGACATGTCAAAATGTGACATTAAAGCTTTAAACTGTCCAATTTCATCAAGCCTTTTCGACGAAAGGCCCCTAGCGTGAGTAGGTACCGTAAAACGCAAAGGCAACACGTTAAAAAAATACAACTTCAAGGTGGCAGCATTTTTACAACTGGTATGAGACTAGGTAGTTAGAATTTGGTTGTGTTTCATTACATAACCATTTCAGTTTAAACATCTATTACGAAATATTTACTGTTCATCAACATAATTATGTGTATAAAGTATAATCGTAGATGCAATTTTCACAGTCTAATTAATATAGTTAAGTAAGTTATTTAGATACATTCTATAAACACAGTAAGCTGGCCATGTGCAATAGAGCAGTACAAAACAAACTATAATTATTTTCAGGTATAAAATAAAAATAAGTATCTTCCTAAATATAAATGTTATAAATACTTTTGCAATATTTATAAATATATTCTGTGTACAATGATTGTATGTATGTATATCTTACCACCATATTGTTTGGTATATAGTCTGGAAATTTCATTATAGATGCTTGTTTTGTGTAATATCGGCAACGATGAATTGAAGTAATAGTTATGTTAACTTGTTTGCCTGTTTATAATTATTTCATTTGTTACTTATTTCATTTGATATTGTGATGTAGATTATTATCAATAAGAAGTTATGTTGGCATCTGATATTTGGTGTAAGGTTTTTAATATAGAACTTAATTACTCCACTATTTCGGGATTTAACGTCACATTTTTTAATTTCATTATCTAAAAGCAAACTTAGCGTTATGCGTAGTTTTCATATTGTAATATCTCAGGAAAAAAAAACATTTTTGAAATTATTGAAGTTGCAAGCAATATCTTGGTTTCGGTATCACATAGTCTAGAGTTAGACTTACACATTTCACCAGACAACTTGATCATTAGACTTCTTTATTTGTGATATTCATAGGTACTTAGGCCTTTAGTTTACACAAACTAGTGTTATGTATTTTAGAAATCTACGAAATTGATAGTTTAAAACTTCTTTCTTTATGTTTCTGGATATCTACTATTTATTTTAATTAAGTGCTATGAAATACCACATCGAAGTAATCCAAATATGTTATTACTTTATCTTCAGTAAATATACCTACAGATAGATGGTGATGTTCAAACAATGCACATTCTTAAAATAAATGATGGTCATATCTGATAAAAGATATGGTTGTTCACTTAATGATAAAATACATTCTAAGTTCACAATTTATAGTCTAGAAAAATATCCATATTTAATACTTAGAGTCAGAATTACTCGATTTTATTGTTTCCCCTCTTATCATACTCGTAGAACCCGTATTTACTGAGAATTGTTTTGTTAGTTTTAGAAATAAAACTAAATCAAATGTTTTCAATGTAAGGCTTTAAATTAAAATATAAGCAGAAATGTTAAGTAAATGAACCTTAACTTCCGGCGGAGGGAGATCTGGAGAGAGACTTTGAGCTGGGGATAATATATCTCGAAATCATCAGTTTTCTTTATAAATTGAGGAAAATGTAGGAACAAAATAAAAGTCGAAAAAAGATTTATGGAATTACTTCCCGGCAAATAATGGCACACAAGAAATTAAGGTTTCGATTTAACTTAACACTTTTGATATTGATGTAAAATAATTGAACAATTCACTAAAGTTTTTCAAAAATATTTAACTATTCATTTCACTTATAGGTTAATTGGAGGTTGGTGGGGCTAAAAATCGAACAAGTTGTATTTTTTTGCACAATTTTAAAAAGAGTGAGATTCTACTTCTGCTCATCGCTTTAAATACATGTATGTATTGTAAACGTATTTATGTAGGTATGTACCGAATTCTTGGTTAAAACAGATTTTTAGAGTTGTCAATTGTATTTCTTATTTAACAGACCACTGAATAAGTGTCTTCCCTATATGGAATATTCCTTGATAAATGAAAATGTCATTTATATATTGAAGTTGTTTTTGGAACTTAGCACGATTTTAGAAACATGCATATTTATACGAATAAATGCATATGTTCAAAGGCTACCTATCTAAACAAAACACATTCATCCCTAAAATATTTCATTTTTTAAATGCCGCAACAGATGCTGGGAAAATAAACATACCTAAACATTAATATAACCTTCAACACATTTATTCATTTGTGTTACAAAAAAAAATCATGAACTTGAAAGAGAGGAAAAAAGAAGTTTTGTTTTCCCATTTTTTTTAAAAGAATTAAATTCATACTTTTTGAGCTAAGATACACAATTTAAATTAACACAGAGCATAACAATTAAATTGGTCAAATTGCACTTTTATTTTCATTTATAATAATAATTATTATTAATAATCGATTAAACACATGCACACATTAAATCCAAAAAAAGAAACATAAAACATTTAACTAACAATGCAGCACTTTGTTTCAAAAGGAATTCATCAAACGACCACGGAGCGATCAGACAAAGGGTGTCTTTATCTGTGTTTGCATCTTTTTGAACAAATAAACACTACCAACCAAACATCACAAACCAAAAGTGAAAAGTTCCTAGATTCATAATCATAATTATTCTTTTCAAGTTGTATTTATATTAATATTCATTTGGTATTCATTTTCATCAGGTAAAGTGCACTATGCATAATTTCTTGCAACTATACAATTACCACGCACACGAAAAACGTATCGTATCTTTAGTTAGTTAACCGACCGATCGCGACATCTACAGTTTCTGGTAGAAATTTCAGCATTTAAATTACTAAGCACCTATTTCTCCTTTTGTTCGAGTTGAGACTACATTACGAATTGAACTTCGAATTAAAACTACGGAGCTCTTTTGGATCTCTTGACTTTCGAAACGGGTACCTACTATGAATTTGTTTGTGTTCATTGTATAGTCTTGTCGTCATTAAAATATCACCATCATTCATGACGAACAAATAGGCAAAGCGAACGAAACAAAAAGTAAAAAAAAGAAGAAGAAACAAACCAAAAAAAAAACAACAGAGCTAAGAATATGATAATTTGTATCTTTAAGATATATTTTATTTCAGTGAATTCATTGATGAACTTTATTCATTCTGAGGCTTGAAAAAATATTGTAGACCCATTTTCTGTTTTTTTGGAGATTAATTGTTTTTGTCTATGATATTTTTGACACTGCAAGTAATAATAAATAGTAAAAGTAATAAGAATAAACATAATACTATAATTATAATGTTAAAAAAGGGATAAATCAAAAGTCATGGATGCACTTCTAGAAATGAATAACACAAACAAAAATTATGTTATTAAAGCGGCCCATAGACACCATTCTGTATCGGTGTACAGAACTGTGTACTGTGTGTGGGCTGGAGCAGACATCTATTTTCGATGTGAAACACGGAGCGAGTTAAATTAATTTGTTTTTGATTTTTCTGGGGATGCCGTATTACTTCTCAAAATTTTCATAAAATGTCAAAAAAGGTGTCCGAGAGGGAAAAAAGTGTTCTATAGAAATGTCAATTAAAACAAAGGTTAAACTAAAGTTTTAATTACATATAACAATTAAGAACAAACAAATATTGCACAAACTCAGGTAACATAAGTAATTAACAACTACAAAAATTGTTTAGAAAACAGTTTTTAAATGTCTTGGTAATTCATATCACATTATTTCTTTGATATTTCTTCTCTATACTAGAAACCCATTCTTCTACCTCTAACTTCAAATCTTTGCCTCTTAAAACATTTTAATATGAAAGTTTTGAATGACAAGTTTCAGTTTTTAATTTATTAGTAAGTTTGTTTTTCATAAGTGTGAGCTTGGAAAATTTTCTTTCAGCATATGCACTGCTGTCATATTTTTCTTACAAATGCGTATTAGTTCGGTAACATAAATTCATTTAAATGGTGGTTAAGTTTCCTATTTTAAACCAAAATTTGTATATTTTCAATTTTTAAAATATTCTCAAAATCAGCATCATAAGCTTTATATTCTTCTATTGATTTTTCGGGATTAGAAATTAAATTTTCAAATTCTGAAACGAAATCGAAAAAATTAAATTCTTTTCCAAATTTTATAACTTATGGGCATAAGGAACGTAATATAGATATTTTGTATCATTAATATTTATCCTAACTGTAATTTGATCACATACTATATGATTATAATTCAAAATATTAGTTTTAATTAAAAGAATTTTTGCAGTATATTTTTTTCTATGGGGCGCTTTAGTGTTTTAAAAAAAGTAAGTTGTTTAATTTTGTTGTCACTTTTAAAAGTAAAAGTGAATAGACAAGGGTGATCGACTTTATTAGATAAAAAGAAAGGGCATGAACCTAGCTAAACCTTCTGGGAATGTATTTTTAAAATGTATTCTTATATCGGTATGGAAAATGGTGTATATTGGTACTATTTTTTTTTAATTATTTGCTGACTTTTACAGCCATCTAAAATTGTTTTTTCTTCTAAATAATTCCAAATGAGACTAATGAGAATGAATCTCAAATTTCTTGTCTTCTTTTTTAGATTCAGATGATGAGGCATCTTTCTATCGTTGATTGATCGAATTACTTTTACTTCTCGTTTGTTTATTTTTCCATCATACTTCGTATAGTTTTGCTTTGTTAATGGGAATTCTGCGGTGTCATATGTATTTGATGTGCCACATAATGACTTTGAGCGCGACAAAGAGACTGTCTTTCTGTACGTAGGGTCAGAGAGCTGCAAATATGGTTATGAAAGGATGGAATTTCTGACAATGGAGGGTAGCGCGGTGTATGCCTGATATAAAAGGTGTTCTTTTTGATGTAGGGGTTTAAAAAAATATAACACGCAAATAATTGTATGATATGGCCAAGAATTCAGTTTTATTATAATGAGAAGGCTCAGCAAAAGATTATTTTAATACATTGCAGCCACGCGCGAACCAAACCATAATTTTGGTAATAAATTTGCACGATTTTGAAAACGTGTTGTTCAGCAGTAAGTTTTAAATTCATCCAAACTGAGCATAAATTAAATGACACCTGTCCAAAATACTAACTGCCATAAATGTATTGACTGATTGAATACCACACGTCTAAGAAAAAGGCACCCTTTACGACAGAAAACAATGTGAATCCAACTCAGGAAAAATATGTGGCAAGTTCTGACATGTTCATTCAAGTGAAGTAGTTTTAATGTTTAAGTGCATTTTTTGTTTATATCTACATCAGCAATGCACATACATATGTGTTTGCTTGGAAAGCAAGGAGAAATGTCTAGACGCCTATGTGGTACCTTGTAGTGGGACTAATCGATGGATGGATTATAAAGACGGTATTGATTAAATGATGGAATATTTTATTTTATTATTTTAAAAGACAACATTTTGATACCTTTTTGCTAAAAAAAGGCATTTAGATGTGAAGACAGCAAATAATACAAATTGGAGGTATATTTGCAACAATGCTGGCCGCTTAAAATTGTATAAGAAATTTCTTTTCAAATAAAAATTATTGCAACTCGCAGGTGTCCCATCAAAAGCGCTAAATTAAGACTGTTCCGATTTGTTTTTATCTTATAACATCCCCCATTTGCCATTGCAAAACAGTGTTTGGTATTCGTCGCCATGCAAAGGTTCAAAGTTGAACAAAGCGAAAGTTTTAGACGTCAGTTGTGGACATGAAAGCCAGCTATCAGAGGAACATTTGGTCGTTCACAGAATCTTTGTATGTCACGAAGTTTGAAGTTTGAAAAACGAGCTTCATTACAGATTCAGATTCAGTTTACATATTGTCTATAAATTGAAGAAATCAGGCTAGGGATTAACTAGCAAGTATTCAATAAGTCAGTACATTCTGGTAGTATTCGATTCGACAAAATTGTTTGATTCACGTTAATGTTTTTTTTATAAATTAGCATTAGATTATACCTTTCGATCTAAAGTCTCTCATTGAAAATATAAGCTGAATCCAAGAACATCAATAGTCATCTTCCGTAGCAGGAGAGGGCTGGTAGTTTTTCCAAAATCTCAAGTTAAAGCCTAATACGATGTTTCAACCATTCATGTGTGCGTGTAATGTTGTCAGGAATGGAGGGGACCTACAATTTTAAGCCGAATCCACAATTTTTTCTGAGGGCCTCAATTACAAAGCATCCATAATTGCCTAGACAAAAGATCATTGAGTGTACCTACTAAATGTCCGTAAAAACTATTCTTCTTTAAATCTAGTGTACGTTATATTTTAGGAAAATTGTTTCACTTTAGAAAACTTCAAAATACAACAAACTACTTCCTTTTCTTAAGATTTTTATAAGTAGATTTTTATTATTATCAACATTTTCTTATTTTTATCTGTCAAGTCCATGTCCACTTCATCAGTCCGTAAACCCAAAATTAATTTACAAAAATTAATATGATAGAAAGATATGAAGCTATGTACGTACATATACATATAGCAAGGAGTGCTGCATATTTAAATGTTTTTATATTTATACATATACATACAATACATACATTATCATTTGACTAACAATGATAGCCTTTTTAATTGCAGCAGGGGACGCTGGTTTTTTAAATAATGGGGAAGTATTGGTTTCAAAAAATTAAATCAAACCTGCACAGTTACGAATGAAAAGATTGTAAACAATTTTAAAGGTATCAGAGGAAAAAGAGTTCAGATGTCCAGAAAAATAAGAATATAAGTTACTTTCTTACACAGGCTGAGTTTAAAAGTAAAAATGAATGAATGAAATATTCAAAAACCCATTTTTTTAACTGCTTCTGCAATTTTTCTAATGTAATAAACTGTTTTCAATAGAATTTTCTTCTTGTTTATCGAGAATTTTATTTCCGTTTCTTGGATATTTTTGGGTTAAATCACATTTTTTTTATCGCATATTAGACTCAAACAGCAAGAAGATGTCATCAGTTTTCTTTGGAACCTTTAATTGTTTTTGAACTGCACAAGTTGACCAAAATGATTTAGTTTTGTTATAGATAATTTTATGGATGAAATTTATAGTTTCCCATAATCCACAATTGTTTTACAAAGAAAAAATTATTTATCTTCAGCGAATAAACTATTTTAAGTTAACTATTAAAACTGCTTTCAACCTTTTTGAACATGATAAGAACAAATGGAAGGAACTTACAGTTTCATTATATTAAATATCAGATTTTTAACTTTTTCCATATCCGCAGAAAGTTTTCTGAAGGTTTAATAAGTTCTTCATAAGACACTAAACCTTTAGGAAAAAAACCTATATCGTATAAATTGGGTTTAATCTTAAGGCCTCTAGCATGTCAGTTCTTATTTTATTTCTTTTCTTTTTAATGAAACCAAGTTTATGGGACCCATAAGTCCATTTCATTTTTATTTTTATTTTATTATGCAAATATTCTTTTATTGTTGTTTCGAAATAAACAAGGAAAGGGCGCATACGCATTAGAATACGATTAGAGTTCTTATAAACTCCTTTGTTAATTTTTTTTTCTTCGTCATGCGTGGCATCGTTCGTCGTCTGAGTCTGATGGATGAGTTGTTTCATACAGGAAAGAGAAACAAATTGCTGGGCTATTTGATTAAAAAATACATGAATGCACTTTTCCAACTTCTTTAAACGAAAAGGGGACTTAAGAAATTCATAATAAATAGAAACTAGAAAAAACTTACATACAATTATATACTTTATCTTTCAATTGACATTTTTGATGGATTGAATACTTTTTATAATAACATAATGTATAGTGGAGTCTTTAATACGGAATGAAAGTTTTCATTTTAATTTACATTTTTATTTATTTGTTGGAAGCTATTAACAGTTCACTTGGAAAACAAACTAGAACATATAGAAAATATTATATGTACTACAAATATTATATACTTATTGATCCGAAATAACACAAAGAATTTTTTTTGAGAGAAAAGTTTAATGTCGCATTTATTTTTCGCTAAAAATGTATTTTTCTATTTTCCGGACTTAAATCAATTTTCCTGAACAACTGATACTTTTATATTCAAAAATCAAACAAATCGTTCCGCTGATTTGTGTTCCAATTTTACACAATTCCATTGACGGATTTCTGTTAATTTCTGTCAGTGGATTTTCAGGAATCTTTGTTTAATGACAAACATTTTTAATGATCGCTATAAATAAATGACCTGCCAACAAAATTTAAATGATTGGTTTCAATGATGGAAACCAATAAAAACTGTAATTTGTCCCTTAAACACGAATTTCGAAAATACGAATGTCCCAAAAATAGCAAAAGTGACACTTTCGTTAAACTAATGGCAAATTAAAAAACAATGGAAGCTTCATATCTATTAATTTAATATAAAAGCTTTGAATCTCTCGAAAACTAAAATAAAAAGAGATTCTGCAACGTGTAATTTTTAAGTCCCACATTAATGTTTATTCCCAACTCATTTCTTTACCTTAATTTGTTTTTATTTAATTTTTAGAAAAATTATGTACTTAAATGCACCTACTTGCTTAAATTCAAGAACCAAACATTTTACTGTGTACAATTTTTAAGTTTCGTTAATTCTTTTTTGATCAAAATGTTTTCAAAAGATTCACGCAAAGCAGTATTTTTTTAGAATTTATCTCCTAGCATCAGCTCTAATCTACGAGCAGACTGATAACGAAAATAATAATAGATTCCTGAAAATTAATTCCGAAAAAAAACTCGTCAAAAAATATCCAGAAAATTTTTCATAACAGATTCAGATTTATTTTCCTATGAAAAAAGATCACATTTTTCTTTCAAACTTTGTTATTATAGAAATGCCAACAAGAACAGAATATATTATGTTTGCAAATAATTTAAGTTTTAACACAATTTCTAACATTTCTGCGTGAACTCCACCAAAAACCCCATAAACATTTTTTTTTTAAACTCTTTAATATTCTATATTAAGAATCCTGTTGGAATCTGAAAATGCTTTCTTATGGAGGGAGTCATCCAAATTCAACCACACCTTGCTAGACAACAGTGCTTTGAAATAATATATAATAACTAAAGTTGTCACTTTAGCCCTTCAAATATGTAAATGTAAAGTTGAGATACACATTATGTTATTTAAATTTGTTCAGCCTCCTTTATTGAACTCATCCTCATGTTAAGTGTTTGACAACACACCAACACCCCCTTCCCTGAATAAAAGTCTGGATCTACCCTTGCTGAACCATTTACCCTAAACGGCTTTTAAAAGAAATAGGAAAAACGGTTTGAAAGTAAGTTTTGTTTTTGTAACGAATCCGTAGTCTACACAAATTTATTATAAACAAAATATAAAAAAAAAATTCGAAAACTGGCATTTTCAAAATTTGCGGAAATAGTTAAACCGAAGTCAATCAGCACTAAAAATTAACTCCAAAATGTATTTTCAAAAGCCATTAAATGGAATCAAATGGAGACACATAACTATAAAGAATTTACAGAAGACGAAGCTTTGTACAAGTTTCATATTTTAAAAAACCTCATGTTATATTTTGCTCCTTGTTAACTTCCAATAGGAAGTTATTGTAATGGGTCCGCTTTGTGGAATTGAAAATTTTCATATTTCCTGACGTTTCAAGGTCCCTAGAGTCGAAATAAAAGATTTTTAGAAAGATGTCTGTGCGCGTGTGTACGCACGCATGAAAAAAAGAAATTGTCACCTCGAAAATTTTTCGACTAAGATATGATTTTATATGAAGAATAATGTTTTTGACATCTGATAAAATTTTGAAAATAATCTAATGAACAAACACTACTCAAAGTTGGTAAAAATTGAATTTCGACTCAAATATCTTTTCAAAAGCTTGAGATTATGGCTTTAAACTTATTTTATATAATAAAAAAATAATGTTTTCTACATTCAGTAAAATTTTGGAAAAAATGAAATAAACAGTTTTTGTACAAAAAATTAAAGACCTAAACAAAATTAAAAAAAAATGGGTAAAAATTGTTTTTTCGACGTAAATATCTTTTCAAAACTTTGAGACATTGGCTTCAAACTAATTTTATCTTAAAAGAAATATTGTTTCGAAAATTTGAGAAAAATCGAAGTGATAGTTTTTTTTACAAAAAATATAAACCTACAAAAAAAAACAATACTATAACTTGGTAAAAATTTACTTTCGACTCAAATAGCTTTTCAAAAATATTGGCTTAAAACTTATTTTATTTCACAGAAAATATTGTTTTCCATTCTCAGTAATTTTTTTTTATAAAAATCCAACAGTCCGTTTTTTCATCAAAAATAAAATCTACAAAATAGTACGCAAGTTTGGTAAAAATTGATACGAGTACATATAGACAAACTTTTAAGCAAGACTAATAGATAGACGGGATGGAAAGTTATCAGTGTGGGTCGCATCCCAGCCTCTTTTTTTAAAATGATAAAAAGAAAAACAAACAAATAAAGAAATCCAAGATGCAAGAGGTAAATAAATTTAAATTTGTATACATTTTCCCGAGCATTGATTTTGTGTTTATTTCAAAACTTATCAAATTCGTTAAAGTAAATTTCATAGTATTATTACAAATTACATTAATACATAATACAGAGATAAAAATGATGGCAAGCATGCACATAATGTATATAATCAATAAAATTTTCGAATAAGGTTTCATTTAGTGTCAAACTATTTTATTTTTTTTTTACACTAACATAAACACTTTTGTAAAACTAACTTACCCCCTTTGTGATTTGACCCCCAATTTTGTTATAAATATGTACTTATATTCACCGCAAAATCTTAAAACATAAATTGAATTTATGTGTTGGGTAGATAGTTTTTTTTTTTAATTTAAAAAATTTCACTGAAAAAATTTCAATAATAACAACCGCTTAACACCGTGTCTGTGCTTAAACTACTCTAAGTGTTTTGCTCTAAATGCAATTTTTACTCTTGGGTAAAAAAAACGACACTTCCTTCACAGGAAGTGCAATAGATACACGATATATTTACATATATATGTATAAGTATGAGAGAGGAAATTCAGGAATGTTTTTATGATATATCACCTAACAGGCATTCTATTTCTACCTACATGCTTTCAAAAAATGTCTCCTCTTGACTTGAAGCTTTGGTTACCTTTTGACATACCCAACACACATGAACATTCATAATGATTATTATGATCCTTATGCCAAAAAGCCACCATCAGACTACATAGGGGTGAATTTCTGTTATAGCATCGGGCGGCGCAGTTTATCATCACAGATAATTTACTCAAGATTCCAGTTCGATGCATGGCTTTTGTAACTTTGAACTATATTATGCATCGCCTTTCGATTCGAAAGTAGAATTCGAAAATGAACAACATCTGCATGCTCACAATCAATATAGGGACAAAAGAGTTCTTTAAGTTTGTGTCGTGCGTCATTTGTTCTTACTTTTCATTAGGGCATCTGCTTATTTAAAATCGAATCCGTCCCTGATTGCTATAACACCCAATTATCACTACCTTAAACCACTGCACTGCATACAGAATTCAAAAAACTTTGTGTTCTTTAAAATCCTAGTGCTCTATTGAAATATGGAGCTCCTTGCCTTGCTTGCGCTGTTGCTCTTTGCTGTACCAGATTAGCTACGACATCATCAAAAAATGTGTTTCCTCTGGCTTACATAAATGCGTGTAGATTGCTTATACGTTTTCTATACACTATACCATACTACACATAAATACAGTATACACCCTTGTACGAGTATATACCGACATCCTCGACGGTTAATGCCAATATGACGAGACGACTTCAGAGCGACACTCTTGGCAAAAGGCAATCAACCGAGATATGCTCATGTTTCAGGATATTTACATTTCTTTAAGGGATGTAGTACAGTACATTGTACATTTTTTGTATTATGTTTGTATGTAGACACTTTTGAACGTTTATCTTTGTATGCACTGTGTAGATCCACTCAGCTAGTGACCCAGTCATTTCATTCCAGGAGTTCTGCGGCTGTTGACTTATCATCATTTTATCCCCACATAAGTCTGTAGGAAGAAGATTTTTTTTACAAAATCAACAAAGAAAACAGGGTTTATTATTTTCTTAAGCGGGGAGTCCCTCATCAGTTCATCAGCGTACAGGATTGCCAATGTGACAGTTAAAGCCGATTTTACTGTTGATGCCACAGTAAAATTGGGCAAATGATTTTTAGCATTATTCGTTATCCAAAGCCATAAATGAGTTGTTGACCTCTTCTGAAATTTTTATTTAATATTGCCTAATACTACCGAACAAGGTGCATGGAATTTTCTGTCCTTCAAATTTAAAATTAACACATTGGGCAGGTTTAGGCGACATAAGGGAGTTGAAAGTAAGGCAAGTTTCTAGTATCTGATTGGCGAGTTGCCAAAAAATTACCGTCCCATTAAGGCAACTTTGGGATAGTTGACTGGAAAGTAAGTCAAGAAAAACCTCCCTACTATCAAGTCAAGTCTTCTTTTGTCAAAATGACAGTCGATCATATTTTTTCAATAAACACAAAGCTGAACTTTATTATTTATTTATTTATTCATATTCTGAAAAACTTCATTTAATGCTTTCTGTACAAGGGTTCATTGTAAAAAAGGAAAAGGAATAACTAATATTTCTTTACAATACAAAATATAAATCGTGATGGGCTTGTAGCTTGCCTGAGGAGTGTTTTGTAGACAATAATGATTTTGATACTTTTTGTACTAAGAATTTAAAGTAGAGGTTTGCAAAACTAACTAGTTGCCTTGGTCAAAATTTACGTTCAAGGAATGAAGTTGACTGCAAATGAAGTCCTACATTTTAACTCAAATAGTTCAGATAATTTAACTTTACTAGGAATATTCTTTAAAAAAACATACCACAGTTACCAGAGGTCATTGTCAGGTTATACAACTTTTAAGGAAAAGGTAAAGAAAGTTTTTTTCTTATTAAACAAAACTGGTAACATGGAAACCCTAGCATTTCCATAAAAAAGGATACAACATCCCCGTGCATTTTGTCGCGTTGTTAGCTTTTGGTGCAATCACAATGTTACCACTTTAAATTGTTCATCAGTCTTATTAACTCAACTCGAAAATGACTCAGTTTTGTTGACTTTTATTTCCTTTTGTGTTTTCTTTCTCGATTCACATATACAGTGAGGGACAAAACTATATGAACACTTTTTATGTGGTAAGATTTCTCGAGAAAAACCAAATATTGAAATTGTCATCTACTACAGTATAATTTACATTTTATCATTACTAGTATGAATATAAAAATTACAATTACAGTAATCAAGAAAAGAAAGTTTAATCTTAAAAATTACGATTTTTTTAAAATTGAGTTTGGACTAAATGACTTGTGAGTAATAGTAAGTATTATCAAATATACATTAGGACAGAAGATTCGATACATGACGGCAATAGATCAACTTAACGAACTATCAGACGTTTTTTACTTTTTCTGGCCGTGCTTTTATAAAATGTTATAACAATATTTTGTGTGAGATAAATAGTTTGAAGTCACGAGTCGAAAACCATTTCTTAAAATTAACGTAGCAAACAAAACTTACTTTAACTAATAAAATGAACAATTTTTGAGAAGAATTGGTAAGAAAACATCTGGAAATTGAGATTGTATACAAAAAAGTTCATTTAACAATTGCTTCAAGGAGGGGGTTTGTCCGTAGACTACTACATTAACATGTAGTGTTGAAGCGAGCTTCAAGATCGCCTCAATTCTTTATATACCTGAATCGAGTTCAATTGAGCTTGATTTGACTCGGTTCCCGTCGGAGATCGGAGTCGAGTCAACATTTGAGAAGAAAAACCTGTGTGGAGGAGTTGGTTTAACAAATAATGCATTATGGTCTGTTTATTTGCATGTTTGTGTACAAAAAATATAGTTTTGTTTTAATTAAATTACAAAAGAAGAGGCTGGGATGCGACCCACACTGATAACTTCCCATCCCTCCCGTCTGTCGATTTGTCTTGCTTAAAAGTTTGTCTATATGTACTCGTATCAATTCTTACCAAATTTGCGTACTATTTTTTGTAGATTTTATTTTTTATGAAAAAACGGACTGTTGGATTTTTATATAAAAATTACTGAATATCGAAAACAATATTTTTAATGTTTGAAAAGCTATTTTAGTTGAAAGTAATTTTTTACCAAGTTTTAGTATTGTTTTTTTTAAGTTTTATTTTTTGTAAAAAAACTGTCAATTCGTTTTTTTTTCAAAATTTTATCGAATTTTGAAAACAATATTTCTTATAAGATAAAATTAGTTTGGAGCCAATATTTCAAATTTTTAAAAAGATATTTGAATCGAAAATCCATTTTTACCAACTTTTATTAAATTTTGTTTAGGTTTTTAATTTTTTGTACAAAAACTGTCAATTCGATTTTTTTCAAAATTTTGCTGAATGTTAACAACAATATTTTTTGAAAGATAAAAGCAGTTTTAAGCCAATATCTACAATTTTTGAAAAGATATTTGAGTCGAAAATCAATTTTTACCAACTTTTATACATTTTATTTGTAGGTTTTTATTTTTTGTAAAAAAAACTGTCGATTCGATTTTTTCTCAAAATTTGATCAGATGTCAAAAACATTATTCTTCGTTTCACAAAACTGTTTTAGAGATGAAATCATATTTTAGTCGTACAATTTTGGAAGTGACAATTTTTTTTCAGTTTTTTTGATTTATAAAAAAAATCGTTAAATGTTTTTTGTTTAAAAAATATACTTCTTTGATATCAAGTTACAATATATTATATAAAATTGAATTCAAGTCTCTAGCGTTTTTGGTTCGCAAGATATTTAAGGTTAACTAAAATTTTCAAATTTTTTCAAGCTGCTATGGTAAAATAACCATCCACGAAATTTTCTTGAGAGCCCTTTCTGCATCTTTCTGCCTTATTATATGTATAACAAAATTAATTTGAAATCGATATCTCTTCTGGTTCTTGAGCTATGGACAACGAAAAAACGTCGCGAACGTACGGACGTAAGAACGATGTTCTTAATTTTTTAATTGAACTACTATGCTATTTTATTATTTTGAAAAAAATCGATGAAAAATCTGGATAAATAAAAAAGTTATAAACAAAAGTCGAGCGTTGTGCAAATTATGGGATCAATAAGTTGAGTGACTGTATCTCATGAAGTTGATCTATAACCGTGGCCTTTAAAATCGTCTACCTCTATTTATATTTAATATTGATAAGTATTTCTCAAACCTCTTCGAGTTATAGAAAATCGAAAAATCAATAATAATATGCACAGTAAATTAGTGTTCTAGTAGGACAATGACTTGGTAAGTTAATACCTGTAAAAATACCATTACCATAATACTCTAGCCTCGAGCAATAAACTCAGTTTTTGCAAAATTCTTCAGAGTGGTCCTATTGTTTTGTTCGCTTTTTGTAACAATTTCTTACCTAATATTTTATTTTTAAAGAATTTATTATTTTTTCTTGATTACTTTTATAATAATCCTTAGAAGGCTAAAATGTAAATTATATACAGATAAGGCTGATATTTAAGTTTTGTTTCTTTAACATATTACAAGTGGTAGTATTATTTTGTCCCGCAAAGTATACGTATGTAAGTGTGTTTTATACATGAGTTGGTTTACTTTAAGAAAAAGGTTTTTTGATGTCTGATTGTCAACATTTCATGCATAAAACTTGCGTAAATTAATTCTGAAGGACGAAAATACCGGCTATTGTGTGAGGGTAAATGTATGCAGGTTCATGTACAGTCGCTGAAAAGTGGTACATGCGGTTCCTGTTCTTTAAGTGTAATCTATTGTTATTCATAACAACTATTTTAAATGTACCTTCTTTATACATACATATATCAGGGTGTTTTTGTTTTCAATTGTTTTGATGTTTTTTAAGGATTCATTGAAACGGAAAAGGTTGCTGGTGGACTGCGATTTGGTTTGAGTCGAGGTGAATTTTAACAGACAATAAGATTGGCATTAACTTTGTAGTGAAAATGATCAAAATCCACTCTCAGCCTTACACCTTTTTATGATAAAAACAAGTTACTATACAACACAGCAAATAAGCACCATAAGGATGTCAATAGAAGACACAACTTCCAACTCAGCTGATTTGTAAGCGATGTAAAAAAACGATTGGTTTCTTGCCGATGAACTCAAATGAACCATTGCACGCATCGGTATAGATTCAGGTGGAAGCTAAAAACCGTACCTTTTAACCAATCATTCCAAAACTTCAAATTTAATCTAATTTTCTGGTCTCATGGTCAAAGGGCCAAATGACAACATGAATTTTTAAACTCGTTATAGGGTTTCGTGTTAATTGAAATCCATCAGCTAGAGTGTATGCGACTGTCAATTACAAATTGTATAAATGAGGAGACAACGAGTGAAGTTGTCACACAAAATCATAGAAACAAAGCAATAGATAACAACTGTTTGAAGCGTCCTTTTGCATATACGAAAACGAGCTCGCCAATGATTAGTGGTTTTTTTGTGGAACGTTAATACTGTCTCTGTGAACAAATTCAAATAAATTCGAATTTTCAATTAGCTTTGTATAGTTGCAGACAATGCAATGAACAATACTTAGCACTTCCAATGTTCCAAAATCATGGAAGCGAATTAAGTCTAACTGAATTAACTTTAGCTAAGAAACAGCTCCCCTTTGTTAAATTATAAAGTATAGCGCTAGTATAAATTTCAACAACAGTCCGGTGGGGTTCTTTAGATTTGTACCTACAAGTGCACTTTGTCATTAGGTCAACATTTAAGTTTTCTCGAATCTTGAAGATGATTTATATTAGCAGCAGAGCTGACCGCGCGTTAAGATTGAAATGCGTTTATTCACATTTCATAATCATTATAAATAACTTAATGCATTTTTTAGCCCAGAATTAGAAACGACGAAAGTCATTTTTAAATGTGATAAAATGATTGCTTTTGAGGCTACGTCATACAAATACATAAATACACGTTCTGTACAGTCGTTAAGCCAACCAATCGTAACTAATTTCTTTTTGGGCAACATTTTTGATGAAATGGTTGAATGGACAGTACTGTGTGCTAAACACTATATAGAGGGTGTTTTTTAGACATGTGGTTTTATAGTTTCATTTCAGGCAAGTGACTGCCTCGAATAAATTCCAACCGAGATACCTAACGACCATTTTTTGTACAGCTATTGGGACCGTATGTTATTAATAGCGTGATGAATATTCTCGTCTTGAGCTCAAGTCGTCTCAATCGCCTTATCTGCGTAGACGAGCGTTCACACAACCCCACAACAAATGGCGTAGCGGTGTCAAATCGATTTTGACCACAGATAATTGCACGATTTGCAAACTTTGTTTAGGACTAAGTCTATTCATCATGAAATGGCACAACAAAATTGAGCATAAATCCAAGACAGCTGTCAAAAAGACCAACTCCGAAAAAGTATTGCCAGATTGATCGTCTCAAAAATAAAAATCCGGTAATATGCAGTTTTCTTCTGACCTGACAACAATCCAATCGAACACCAAACAGATAAATAACACAAAAAACAAAAAGATAGTAAAAGAAATAAATTCTAGTTATACAAAGCACGAAAGACAACAATCTTCTCACAGAGCCAATCCCTCACATCGTACCTTTTTTTTCAAACCATTACAAAGCCATTTACCCTTATTATTCTTCAACAAATGGAATGTCTAGAATGTCCGGTCGGACAGTCACTCCTATCGACCGGTTCGTCATACATGATACCTATAGCTTACCTGTTGCTCATTATTACATACAAACACCAACAGGCCGCGGAGGGCTAAATGCTTCTCCATTGAGCAAACTCTTGAAATAACTGCCAGGAAATAAGCAAACGAAGTAGAGAGTGTATATAAATCATTGGAATTGAGTGGAGATGAGTCATTTAACCGGTAAAATAGAAATTCCAAACAAAAATGCTAACTGACTTTGTATTGATATTCAAAGAAAAATAACAACTGAAAGTTTTTTCCGTTTTAAACATTTAGCGAAAGTTATTTAATTAGAATTTTTAATATTTTGTTAATCTTAAATAAAATTCTGATTCGTATTTATTGGTTTAGCACATTTTTTCTTTTCTTTGTTTTTTATTCACGTGAACATATTTATTCTATACAATTCAGATCCGCATATAAAATATAGCGGATTTTTCATTTGATGTCTGGAATGGTTGGTAGCAAAATGTAAGTAAAAACTAGTTTATTAGAATATATGTTTTATAAATAAAAAATTATTAACTTTTTTCGGGGAAGAACAACTCACAAAGAACAATTTTAAACAATAATTTTTATAATGAAATTAAATCCAGACATCGCAAAAAATAATGCTTAAAGACAACCCGAAGGACTCCGAAAGTTTTAAAAAAGTATAGGAGACAGGCTCAACCTTCTAGGACCACCAATAAAAGACGTGGCTGAGTGGAAAAATGTAGATTTTAGGACAAGTCATATAAAAAAATCATTTTTCTAAACAACACGTTTTCCAGGTTTGGAGCGACACTATCCCACAATAAAAAAAGAACAACGGGCCACAGGGGGGACCAAACAAAATCCACAAATTTTCAGAAGAAGCAGAGGAAGTTATGGTATTGGTTGGTCTAAAGGAGACGGTAAAGGATGCCCAAAAACAACAAACAGGACAGTACCAAAAGAAACATTGAAGCGTCGACAAAATGCTGAAGATGTTCCACTTCACAAGAATGATCTTGGTAAGACCCAACGTTTATTACGTTTATATAAATATTACTTCTTTTCAAATTTAATCCACAGATATTGAAACATTTGGAAAATTTGCCGAAAAAAAAATGTCAAATGTAGTTTACCCGGTGGATAGCAGAATTCAAAGGCAGTGCGAAAGGGAATCGAATGGGTGATTCGAATATACGATCCACCAGAATAGCAGAATAGGGCTGAAAGTCAATTATAGGTATTATACCGGCCTAGTGTCCATTAAAAGATTTGTTGTTACTAAGGTAGGAGAATAGTAAAGCATTTCAAGCTTAAGTTACCTTTTGTGAGGTGAAATGTGTTCTTAATGATATGCGCATTGCGCATAAAACTAGAACAACAGTTGATAAAAAGAAATGAGCCAAGACTTCCTACTCGGAAGTCCTATGAGAATTTAAAACCCCAAAAGACTTCGTTTTTGAGGTTCTCTTTGAGTTTGTTAATTTTATGAGCAATGTTTTAACATGAGTCACATGTTCGAGCTTCTCAAAATTAATAGTGCTTTAGCTTAAAACGTCACATTAATATTTATGGTAACACACCTGTAGAAAAAGATTGTGGGAATATTGTGTGTATAATAGCTAATGAATCTTAATGTACCGAAGAAAATCGAAACATCCAAAGGAACAACCTACACAATTATTCATCACGTAAACTTATTCAAGCTACATTGATATTTTTGTATTGGATACTTTTTACCCACCATCTCTGTAAAATAGCATTAGGTTGCTAGCGTTGGCTCTTTGATCACTCATTTAAAAGGTATATGCAATTAATACAAAAGACTAAGGCTGGCCATCCACGACTTAAGCAAAAACCAAAATCTTTTTGATTTATACACTGTTAACTCCACAAACAACCCCATTCACAACAATAACTAAAAGTTATCTTTTTATTGTGAATGTGTGGGGAATGGTCGGCATAACGCCCATATTATTATTGAGTTTCTACAAAACTAGTTTTATGTAAAAAGTAGATTTAAAGGGGTTTCGAGTTTTAAGTTTACAATCAATTTGATAGAGTCAATCAAATGAAAATAGTCTTTGAATAACAAACTGATGACATTTAAATGGGATTTCTAAAAAACTAAAAACTCAAAACAATTTTGTTAAACTGGTTTGAAGGAACTCAATAATGTGGGCGTAAGCAATACAAACTTTTAATGAAAATGGATAAATAGTCAATTGTAGAATAAAAACAAAAGGATATTAGGAGTAAGATCCCATTATCTTGTTAACAAATGAAAGGGTGGAAGAAACCATAGATAACAATTAATTCGCCTGATTTAAACAATACTTTCTGCACAGCTTATCAACTAATCGTCTAAAATTGTCTTTTCTTTGAAAGGGTGACTTGGTTGTGATTTTTGACAGTTCTATAATATAAGTGGGATGTAAAAGTAAAATATGTTAGTATTGCCCAGAATCGCGGAAATCGAACTGATTTCACATTGGGCAAATTTTAAGTTCTTATACATTTCAAAACTAAGTACATAAAGTGAAAATAAAATTTAAATATTTATATGTGAAAAACTTATTTTGTCCTGTTAAGATAAAAAGTGAATGATTTTCAATTCAATTTTTAAACTCTTCTACTTTTTACCTTTATTCGAATATTTTCGCTGTTGTTATATTTCACTATTAATAAGAAATTAATTGATAACTAGTAAGTTGTTAAACTCTTAACAATAGATTGCTGACTATTACAAAGTATTTAATTTATTCTTTCTCAATACCAAAATGATAAGTTCTTGATTGCCCCATTTTATAAAAATAGTAAAATGGACTTGACTTTCAACTATTTTTATTTATCGTGAATATACTGTTTCGAATTCTTATTATTTAAGACTACTCGTAAAGGGAAAGATAGTGCGTTGCAAGGCGTTCCACATTCGCGTAGTACGGGTAAAAAAAGAATCTCTGTACTTCATAGTACGGCCGAAGTTGGGCTCAAGGGTAAACTGATGGGCATTCCTAGAAGCGCGGGTATTACGGTTAAATTGTTTAAGGGAAGGAATGCAACCGGCTATTTCACTAGAGCAGAGTCCGTTAAAATAACGGTAAAAAAAGGTGAGGCAAAAAACCTTGCGATGTAAACGAGTTGATGATGTTAATGTCACTAATCATTTTAAAAGCTCTTTTTTGAATACTGTCCAAGAGGCTTAAATAAGTTACTGGAGCACCAGCCCAGAGATGAGAATAATATTCAAGTTTCGGTCGTATATACATAGG